>NW_006239120.1:163030-230296 GCF_000226075.1 Solanum tuberosum | reverse complement strand
CTCATAGCTCCAGGTATTCCATTCATCCGGGTTCCACCAAGATATGCCATGACTTGAAAGAAGTCTATTGGTGGAATAGTATGAAAAAGAGATATTCACATATCTTCCAACCCAGAGAAATTCCAGATCAAGGTACTAATCCTTTCTTAGTATTTATTTACAAGTTGGCATGTTGTTTTGCATTTGCTTGTGGGTGTTTGATATGAGTGTTGCATGTTACACCCGTAGCCTATTAAGAATAATCTCATTCGAGGACGAATATTCCCAAGGGGGAGATATTATAACAACTCGCAATTTGAAATAGCTAGGAAGAAGCTAAGAATTTGAAATAGTCATTTTTGGAAAGAATGAAAATCTAGAAATTTACTTAAGTTAGGAAAAAAGTGAGTTTTTAGTCAACTTCAAACAACCATAACTCCTATCTCAGGATGAGTTAGGTGTAGATCCAGATATGGTTTGAACTCTCTCGGAATGATCTTTCTAACGCCGCCAAGTTTGTGTGATTCCGAGTTTGTATGGGTAAGTTATGCCCTTTGGAAGTAGGGTTGTTGGATTAAGGAAATGTCCAATCCGGATTTTGGAATAATTTAGTCTTTTCCTTGCCTAATTATTCTAATTCATTTTTAGGAGTTTAATTTGGGTAAAGTCAGACTTTAGTTAGTTTTAGAAAAGTTAATTTTACGCTAGGGCTTGGAGAAGAGGAGAAAAGAGGAGAAAGGAGAAAAACGTCCAAGATTCGTCGATTTCGTCAAGGGTAGCTTGTGAATTTCGTCGGGGGTGAGCCCTAAAAGGTATGTGAGATCACATAGCAATGGGTTAGTTCACCTGCGCGCCAGTCATGATTCAATTCAGTGAAATATGTGTGATTTGAAAGTAAATCCTTTGATCTTGATGAAATTCGTTTGAATTCTTATGGGTTGTTTTGTTGAAGTTTCTTGCGATTTGATTCAAGTTTCTGGGTGTAATTTCAGTTTAAATTTATTATGTATTGAGGGTATAAATGATCCTAAGTGTTTGGGGAAAGAAATATTGCAGTTCATAGGGTTTAGAGTTGAAAAATGGAGAAGAAAAGTCGTCAAACACCTGTGGAAAGGAGTGGGGTGTGGCGCCAGCCAGTGCGCCCCAAAGCAGTCCCTGAATGTGGGGCTCTGGGGCGACGCGCCAGCCAGAACACCCCAACTTGTTCTCTGAATTTTGAGGGCTGGCGCCCCCGGCCTCTCAAAGCGGCAGGGACGTCAGTTCTTCCCATTCTTCCCCCATCTTTTCGTACTTGTTCCTTAGCAATACACCTATGTTTTATAGTTGATTTCAACACTCTAAGGTACATCTAAACATCATGAAATCATCCATAAACATGAGATCATGAACCTTGAATCCATAATCAAATTCAAGGAAAGTTAAGATCTAAGTCAAGGAAAGTCAAGAGCCAAGTCTGGGAAGTTCTCAGAGTCTTTTCAAAAAGTGTTTTGCAAATGTTTTCAACCTTGTTTTAAGACTTAAAGTTCAGGTTGAGAAAAGACTAAAGAGTATAGATTGAAGCTCATTTCTTCAAAAAGTATATGGGGACTAAGTATTCCCAAAGAGATTTAAAATGTTTTCACATATTAAATAAGAACAGAAACTGAGATTCCCAAAGAGCCTTCGGGCTAGTTTTCAGAAAAGAGTAATCGCTTTCTAACTGAAGCAAGAGGGGAAACTTTGATTTCCAAGATAGCCTTTGAGCTAAGTTTTTGAGCACTAATCTCAAATAACAGAAAGAAGTATGTTTTTAAACATAAAATAGCTAGTATCATATTTTGGGAGTAGTATTGAGCACTGATATGGGGAAAGAGTTCATACAACTAGCAGCCCCCATAAACCATGTAGCCATCATGGGTAGAAAAGGTTCATACTTTTAAGATGAATCCTTTTCGCATAGACTAGTGGATCCACTTAGTAATTTAGGTTCTATACCTTGGGCAGGGTATAGGATGCACTGGCAGCGTGAGGGAGATCGTTGAATCATAACAATAGCTCTTATGTGATGGTTGTCGGTTAAAGAAACTCCCCCAACATTATTTTGTATCTTTATATACATCAGACATATTTGTATTTTTCATATACAAGTAGAGTTCATATTGTATCTTTGCATACATACATAGTTGTTATTGTATTTCTAAATACATAGAGTTGACATCATGTTTATAAACAATGTTTCCTTATATTGCACTTGTTTCTAAATTGTTTTATATTGAAATGAGTCCAGTTATGTTGAGTTAAGTTGAGCCAAGTAAGTTCTTCAGATTCTCTTTCAAGCCTATGTTGTTTTAGCATTCCAACTCGCATACTCGAACATTCAATGTACTGATGCCAGTTGGCCTGCATCGTCTTATGATGCAGACGCAGGTAACTAGGATCAGCATCCAGCGCATCCTTGATCCAGTGAGCAGTTCAGAGTTTGTGGGTGAGCCTCTTTGCATTCCGGAGGACTCCTTTTATTGCTTTCAGTTTATTATCAGTTCTTTAGGATGTCGTGGGCCTGTCCCAACATCCATCTCATTTGTTTTAGAGGCTTCATAGATAGCCAGTCAGATGTTAGTTGATTCGCCATCATTTTGTTATTGTCTTATGTTCAGATTTGAGTTGCTTTATGCTAAGTGAAATGTTTATTTTTAAAACATTATGAGTTCAGTTTGAGACATGTTAAGTTATCTTGTATTGGATTCTCTTTCTTATGTCTAAGTCTTTCGCTTCGTAAGTAAGTCAGGCCAAGGGTTCGTTTGAGGCCAGCAATGGTCTTCGAGTGTCGGCCACGTCAAGGGTGTAGGCTCGGGGTGTGACAACAATGAAATGCAATGTTAAGTATAGTGATGCATGTCTGACCTAGTGATACAAACTCATTGTTTCTCAGTCCAGGAACCGGGGGGACATATATATCAATGCATCCATTATTGTATATGATACGATCCTCGATAATAGAAATTCATCGCGGCATGCGTCACGTTCCTCAATAATAGAATCCATCGCAGCATGCGACACATTCCTCGATAATAGAATCTATCACAGCGACACGTCCCTTGAATCATAATATATGTCGTATCACACAACACGGCCCTCAAAATGTTAAATACTCTTTAATTTCTTATTCTTCCTCAATTCATATAATACTTGTCACAACCATGTCTCAAAACCAATGCAAATGACATGTTCACACAAATAATGAGGAGATGACCTTTTTCATAACAATGCACAATTCACAACAAAACATCATGATATACGACATCAGAAATTAATCAATAAGTCTTTCAAATCATTCTCAACACATCACACACCAATAATAAATCACATTTCCTTTTATTACCCCTTTTTCATCATTAGAATTATTCAATATGGTCGTTACAATGTGCTTATATCATTCTAATAAGTAGAACAAACACAAAATGTAATATGTCATACAAATTTAGAATATGCACTACAAATATTTGATTTTTATAATTATTATGGCTTTTTTTTAAAAAAGATATTTATTCTTTATGTGAATTATTACATGTTGCATTAGTAATCCTATAACTCAATTTTTTACTCATATTTCTTATAATCAAAGATTTAGGCTATAACTAAATTAATTGAGTACTTACATGCCCACATAAATTGTAGCCCATTCTTGCTTCAGCGTTTTATTGTTAAATGAATGATATTGTTTCTCTTTAATAAGTGTAGTGAGTTGTTTTCAGTGCTGCAGGAGGAGTGTCTAGATTGTATTCTCATATAAGTGGGGAGGCAACTAAATAGAAAAATTGTTCATTAACAACGAACACATAGAGTAGTGTATTAGAGGATTAATTCACATTCAAATTAAGGAAGAGAGTCAGGCTGGGATATAGTTGTGTATGAGAAAGGATGTTATAGGAGAACTTATAAACTTGTTCTATCTTTAGGTTTTGTTCTCTGCATGGAAGTGTTTCTTGTTGTAATACCAAAATTACCCCTGACATCAGTAACTGATTTGTTTAAATTTATATTCACCATTAGTGGAAGGACTAAAATCACTTACTTTGATTAATTAAAGGTTAAGTATGATTAGTGAGCTATCATAGGGACCAAAACCAAAATAAGACGATAACACATGGACGAAAAAAGTTACTCTTTTAAAATATGCATTTTTATCATGAGTTCATCCATATATTTTATTTCTTAGAATGCATACGAAATCTAATTCTTATATACAATAGATTTTGTATGCATGTGTATGAACTTTATAGACTCTTTTTCCTCAATTATATCTATGATAAATTTATTTCTAATTCAATAAATATCTTATCACTGTGCATGCGTGGACTTATTGACAAGTAATGATCATAAAAGTGCAGGTTATCTTCATAATAGAGGGAAGTAATGAAGATAATAGTGAAACTAACTTCTTGGTGTAGTTGACATCTATATTATACTCCACTATATCAAGGACATAATTTAAATTATAATTAACTTTATATGTAGTGCTCTTTGTTTCCTAGAAAATATCAAACTTGATTAAACAAAAGCACAAATATTGAAAAAAAATTAACATCCATCTTGAACATTGAACAATTCAACTAGTTTGAACAATGAAAAAAATCTCAAAAAATATCAGTTAATATGAAATAGAGGGAGTAATATTTACTAATAATACTTGATTATTTCATACAAGATCATTAATTATTGAGGATCCAATATATTTATTTTTAGGAACAAATATTACTATGGGTAGAAGATAAAGTTGACAAAGAGAAACTTTTGGAGGGATTCCAACTTTTGTAATAATTAATTAATCATCGGTAACAAAACCATTTTCGTTTATTTTAATAGTTGGATATTTGGGAAGAATTAATTTAGGGGTGCGTGTTCGGTGTTTTGTTCGGGATTCTCAAATTTTGAGTTCGGTAATTGGTAGATAAAATTTGATATCAAATACTAAAATTTTAAATTTTGATTCGGTAATTCAGTAATCGATAAATTAAACTTTAATTTGGAACGATATTCGATAATACCATATTGAAGTTGCAGTTGATTGTATTACAAAGTTAATATTATTTCTCCAACTATTTTTATTTTTTATGTTGATGCACGATATAATAGAATATCAACAAGTAAGAAGACTTCAAGAAAAACAAATTGATACAACTAAAATATATATATATATATGTATGTATGCATTTGAGTTGTTTAAGTTTATTCTTTAACTCTCTTTGGATTTGTACTAAAGAGTAATGAACATGTTTGTAACACCCCGTATCCGAAACAGACCTAAATGTAGATTTTTCAGAAGTTGCAGGTGCGGCCCACGGTTGCCACCCACGGTCCATTCTGTTGGTCTGTGGTTCGCAACTACAACCCATCCCCAGAACCCCTAAAAAATTTAGCTAAGGGTTGACCCACGACCAGGACCTATGGCTCGTAGGTGGGACCACATTCCGTAGATTGAGGTCCCTAGAAAATCCCGACCCACGGCAGGACCAACGGACCATAGGTGGGACCACGGTTCGTGGACCATGTCTATGGAGCGTGGAACACAAATCTCATTCTCTGAAGCCAATCGACAACTAACCAGGATGGATCGTAGGTAGGACCACGGTCTATGAACTAGGTCCGTTGGTTGGTCCCGACAACTTTTATGTCAAGGTCGTTTTGGTCTTTTCCCTATGCGTTGGACCCCTAAACTACATAGTTTTGGTTAGTTTTAGCCTAGGAACATAACTAGAACTTACCCAAGTTAGATCATTCACCAAAACTTAGAAACTTAGAACCTAAAGAGGAGAAAGAGGTGACCAAACCCTTCCCAAGGATGCAACACGGTTCCATCAGTTCCGGCCCCGAAATCAAAAGATTTCTTTTTGAATTTCTTCACCAGGTATGTGGGATTTCACTAGTGGGTTCCTTTCACCCATTGGGTCCCTAGATTTCAGTCAGATTATTGATTCCCTTAATATTATTTAGACTTAGGGTTTCTAGAACTTCAGTAGAGTATCATGAATTAGCTACTTTAATGATCCAAATCAGATTATCATGTTATTACTCAATTTCTCGTATGATATTCAGAACCCTAGTTGTATATATTCGTTAGTTCATGAATTATGGTGCTAGGTCAGATTATTCAGTTATTCTAGATATACACATGCTTCAATTTACGAATGTCACATTATCAATCATAATTGTTACATTCTCAGAGTTTGGATGTCAGTATTTGAGCTATCTAGTATTACATAACTTCAGTCATAAAATGTTAAATTACTTAATCAATTGGGAGAAGCTTAATACCGATTGGACTAAGGTCAAACACCCTCAAGTCCCAGAACTACGTGCCTTATAGGTTGTAAGTCCCCTCTATGGGCATCATTTTAGTGATCACGCCAGCATGCCTCTATACCTCTGGCAAGGTATATTGGGTCCTCTCGATGGGGCGTATACATCGGACTCCATATTTAGCTCATGTAGTTTTATGTCGGTTATTAGTAGCTCCCTTACAGTTAAGTCAGATCCTATTGCATTGATCATGTTATCAGTATAGTTCAGTTTTCACTCTCAACACGTTATAAACTTGGTCATTGCATTCAGTTTAGTCATGTTCAGTATTTTCAGTATCCTTATCATGTTCAGATTATATCATTGCTTTATTGTTTGTTTAGTTATGTTATTGTTTAGCTTTATTCTATCCTACATGCATAGTACCTTTTAATTACTGACGCATACTCTGTGCTACATCTTCTCGTGATGTAGGTTTAGGTCGTCAGCAACCAAATCACGCATAGATCAGTTCCCGATCTTCACTTCAACGGCATCAGTGGTGAGTCCTCATTCTTTAAGGACTAGTGACATGATTATCTTTATTGCTTTTAGCTTTAGTTTCAGTTTTGCTAGATCTAGCTGAGGCATGTCACAACATTTCTAGTCAGTAGAGGCTTTATTTCAGACATAGTTAGTTTCAGCTTTAGCCTTAGAGTTTGACTATTTCATTTGTATTCAAACTGTCGGTTTTCTTATATTCAAATTTAGTATATGGATATTTCCCATCATTTCAGTTTTTCACATGATTTAGCTTCGGAACAGTATTTGTTGCTCCAGTCTACTTTTGTTGCTTATGATATGCCAGCAGGGTTAGATTAGGGTCACTCATGATCCTAGGTCCCGTGTCCACGTCCTGGGGTAGCTTTGGGGCGTGACAAACTTAGTATCAGAGCATTAGGTTCAAGAGTCCTAGGATGTCTGAAAAGCCACACTATGTAGAGTCTCTTTCATGGGTGTGAAATGCACCACATCTAATGAGAGGGAGGCTACAAAGTGTTTTAAGAAAACTTCAATTTCTTTGTTACTCTTATCGTGAGTAAGGTATGATCTAATTTCTCATGCTAATCCTTCGTTATGCGCTTTTAGATAGTGTCTCCTCGTAGAGCTTACGCAAGGAATGTGAATGCTAGGAATGCAAACGTAGCTCCTCAAGACCCGGATCAGGAAGTTTTAAATGCTAAATTTAGGAACGCTATCCAGTTGTTGGCTCAGAGTGTGACCAACCAGAAATAATCAGCAGGTTCTAGTTCCGGAAAATGTTAATGTTGGGCCAGTTGCAGCTAGAGTTTGGGATTTTGTTAAGATGAATCTACTAGAATTCTTAGGATCGTAGATTGGTGAAGATCCCCTAAACTTCATAGATGAGGTCAAGAAAATCTTTGGAGTGATGCATGTAGCAGGAAATGATCGGGTTGAGTTGGCATCTTACCAGCTTAAGGATGTAGCTCATATCTGGTATACTCAGTGGAAAGAGAACAGAGGTACAGATGCAACTCCTATCACTTGGGAATGATTTAGTGAGACCTTTCTGGACAGGTTTTTCCCACGAGAATTGAGGGAGGCAAAAGCTTAAGAGTTTGAATTTGAGGGAGGCTTCTATGACAGTCCAAGAGTATGGGCTCAAGTTCACCCAACTCTCCAGGTATGATCCTCACATATTGACCGATTCCAGGGCTCAAATGAACAAGTTCCTGTATGGGGTATCCGATCTAGTAAAACAAAGTGTAGGAATGCTATGTTGCTTGAGCATATGAACATCTCTAGGCTTATGACTCATACTCAGTAGGTTGAGGGTGATAAACTTAAGGAACAGGCCAAGGAGAATAAGAACACTTGGACAAGCAACTATGACTATTCTCAACAGAAATCGGGCGGTGGAAATCGCTCGCAATTTCAGTAAAAGTCTTCAACTCCAGCACCTTTATCAGTTAGTGTTCCATCCTCCAAGTTCCAAAATAATCAAAAAGGTGGGCATCAGGGTCTAAGTCTCGGGGGTAGTATTTCAGGCACCAAAACCTACCCAACTTGTCCAAAGTCTGGTAAGAACCATCCGGGCGAGTGTCTTGCAGAAAAGGAAGGATGCTTTAGGTGTGGTCAGGCTGGTCACAAGTTGAAAGATTGTCCTTCTAAACAGGTTTAAGGAGGTAACAGTGGTAGAGCTCAATCCACAACTTCAGCAGCACCAGCAGGTCGCCCGACTCAGTAAGTAACTCATCTGGTACAGGTGGTGGTCAGTGCCAAAACAGGTTGTATGCTCTCCAGGCTCGCCGGGATCAGGAAGATTTTCATGATAGAGTCACTGATATATTATGAGTCTTTGACCTTGATGTTTATGTATTGTTAGATCCAGGGACTGCTCTTTCTTTTGTAACTCCTTATATAGCAGTCAAATTCGATGCTAGTCCAGAAACTCTCTCAGAACCCTTCTCATCCTCTACTCCAATCAGTGAACCAGTCATAGCTAGACAGGTGTACAGAAATTGCCCTGTCATAGTCTCACAGAAATTCACCTCAGCAGATCTTGTAGAGTTAGAAATTGTAGACTTTGATGTCATTCTAGGCATGGATTGGTTACATTCATGTTATGCTTCAGTCGATTGTAGAACTAGAATTGTTCGTTCTCAGTTTCCAATTGAACCAATCTTAGAATGTAACGGTAGTAGCTTAGCGCCTATGGGTCGATTCATTTCTTACCTTAAGGCCAGAAAGATGATTTATAAGGGTTATCTCTATCATCTAGTTCAGGTTAAGGATTCAAGCTCCGAAACCCCAACTTTTGAGTCAGTTCCAGTAGTCAATGAGTTCCTAGAAGTGTTTCTAGAAGATCTTCCCGGAGTTCCTCTCGAAAGGGAAATTAAATTTAAAATTGATCTCCTTCCATATACCCAGCCTATTTCTATTCCTCCTTACATAATGGCTCCAGTAAAGCTTAAGGAATTAAAAGAGCAATGGAAAGACCTTCTAGATAAGGTCTTTATCAGACCTAGTATTTCCTTATGGGGTGCACTAGTGTTGTTCGTGAAGAAGAAAGATGGTTCTCTTAGAATGTGCATCGATTATAGGCAGTTGGACAAAGTCACAATCAAGAAAGTATCCCATCCCTAGGATTGATGACTTGTTTGACCAACTTCAGGGTGCTAGTTATTTCTCAAAGATAGACCTCAGATCCGGCTATCATCAGCTAAGATTTACAGAGACTGACATTCCAAAAACAACCTTTAGAACTCAGTATAGTCATTATGAATTTGTAGTTATGTCATTTAGACTAACCAATGCTCCTGCAACTTTCATGGATTTGATGAATAGAGTGTTCAAGCAGTTTTTAGACTTGTTCGTTATCGTCTTTATTGATGATATCCTCATTTACTCTAGGAATGAGGATGCGAATCATTTGAGGATTTCTCTACAAACTCTCAAAGATCACCAATTATTCGCTAAATTTAACAACTGCGAGTTTTGGTTGCAATCAGTTGCTTTCCTTGGGCATATTGTGTCTAGAAAAGGGATTCAAGTGGATTCTGAGAAAATAGAAGCAGTGAAACAATGGCCCAAACCTACCTCCCCCACAGTTATTAGAAGCTTCTTGGGTCTAGTGGTTATTACAGAAGGTTCGTGGAAAGATTTTCATCCATAGCCTCTCCATTGACTAAATTGATTCAGAAAAAAGTCAAGTTTCAGTGGACAAATGATTGTGAGAAAAGCTTTGCAGAACTGAAAACTAGGTTGACTACAACTCCTGTTTTGACTCTACCAAAGGGTTCAAACGGTTATGGTATCTACTGTAATGCATCCAGAGTCGGCCTAGGTTGTGTGTTGATGCAGTGAGGTAAGGTTATAGCATATGCTTCTAGACAACTTAAGGTGCATGAGAAGAACTATTCAACTCATGACCTCGAGCTAGCAGCAGTGGTGTTTGCACTAAAAATTTGGAGACATTACTTGTACGGTGTTCACGTAGATATGTTCACAAACCATAAGAGCCTTCAGTATGTCTAACTCATGACCTCGAGCTAGCAGCAGTGGTGTTTGCACTAAAAATTTGGAGACATTACTTGTACGGTGTTCACGTAGATATGTTCACAAACCATAAGAGCCTTCAGTATGTCTACACCCAGAAAGAGTTGAATCTTCGCCAGAGGAGATGGCTTGAGTTCCTTAAGGATTATGATATGAGTGTGCATTACCATCCTGGTAAGGCCAATGTAGTAGAAGATGCTCTTACCAGACTATTGATGGGTAGTGTGGCACATGTAGAGGAAGAAAGAAAGGAACTAGCAAAGGATGTTCACAGGCTTGCTCACTTAGGAGTTCTTCTTATGAGCATATCAGATGGTGGTGTAACAGTTCAGAATGGGTCAGAATCTTCATTGGTAGTAGAGGTTAAGGAAAAAAAAGACAGTGATCCGATATTGCTTCAACTAAGGGGTGCAGTCCATTAGCAGAGAGTTGAGGTTTTCTCCCAAGGGGGAGATGGTGTACTTCGTTAACAGGATCGGTTATGTGTTCCTAAGGTGGGTGAGTTGAGACAACAGATTCTTGCAGAAGCCCATAACTCCAGATATTCTATTCATCCAGGCGCCACTAAGATGTATCATGATCTGTGGGAAGTCCTTTGGTGGAATGGAATGAAAAGGGATATAACGAATTTTGTGGCTATGTGCCCTAATTGCCAGCAAGTGAAGGTAGAACATTAGAAACCAGGAGGTATGAATCGAGAGATCAACATTCCTACTTGGAAGTGGGAAGTGATCAACATGGACTTCATTACAGGTTTACCTCATACTCGCAGACAACATGACTCCATTTGGGTGATTGTTGATAGAGTTACTAAGTCTGCACGCTTTTTGGCGGTTAAGACTACAGATTCGACGGAGGACTACGCCAAGCTTTACATTAATGAGATATTTATGTTGCATGGGGTCCTTTGTCTATCATCTCAGATAGAGGTCCTCAGTTTATCTCTCATTTCTGGAAGTCGTTTCAGAAGGGTCTTGGTACTCAAGTTAATCTTAGCACAACATTTCATCCGCAAATGGATGGGTAGGTAGAGCATACCATTCAGACCTTAGAGGACATGTTGAGAGCTTGTGTGATAGATTTCAAGGGTAGTTGGGATGAACACCTTCCTCTTATAGAGTTCGCTTAAAATAATAGCTACCATTCCAGCATTCCGATGGCCCCCTATGAGGCATTGTATGGGTGTAGATGTAGATCTCCAGTTTGTTGGTTTGAAGTAGGTGAAGCAATCTTGATAGGGCCAGATTCAGTTCATACGCAAACATTTATTTCTTAAAAAAAAAAAAAACTATTAAAAATATGATTTGAGTTCTTTTTTATAAATAATTATAATGAATGTGTTCAAAATATTATATTAAATTTTTATCCACAAGCACTTTAAACTAATTAGTTAATTATAAATATTTAAAACTAAGATGTAAAAGTTCTTATCATTTATATTTTGAAAATCGGGATATTTATGAGCATAACTACTATTTTTATATAGAATTTAATTTTCTCTTCATACATAACCTATCCACCATTAATTTAATGGTATATGTTTCACCTTCTTCTTTACAAAAAAAAAAAAAAGAGTAAACATTTTATCACTTTCATTCTTAAAGATGAATGTTAATGTATATGTAAAAAATTATAAGTACAAAGAACAAAAAAAGAGATAATGTAAAAAATGATAAGTACAAAGAACAAAAAAAGAGATACTCATGAGCAAGACAATTAGGCATTATTTTTTTGCTTTTGTCTAAAAATTGAATATTTGAGCATACAAAATAAAATTCTGAAATTAAAGCAAGTTGCTAACAAAAACAACAATTCAACTATATGAAGAGAGAAAAGTCTTATTATAATTCTAATTACTACAAATAAGTAAAAAACTAACACACCAAGCTCCGATGCTTCAATAGTTGAGTTCTTGTCTATTCTCATGACTGTATAAGGGGATCTCACAACTTTTACCACAAATTGTGACATTATTTCCCTTGTTTAGAGCTCCTACACACAAGAATTGTCAGAGTAGTAAATAAAAGTCTTTCTTGAAAAAGTTAAATTTATAAGACAAAAATTACTGAAACATGAAAAGTCACATGAAAAATTGAAAGGTTAAATACTATTAAAATAAATATAATGATTCTTTCATTATATTTATAATAAATAACTAACAATTCAAATAATAGTTAAAATATTATAATTTAATATTTAATTAATTAGAATGTTTAATTAAGCTAAAGGGTAAAATAAATATAATAATTCTTTCATTGTCTTTATAATAAATAACTAACAATTAAAATTATAATTAAAAAATTATTATTTAATATTTGGTTAATTAGAATGTTTAATTTATCCTAGGGATAAAATAAATGTAACTTTTCATCTTTGGAGTTTCCGCAAAATTACGGAAACATGGAAAGTCACATGGAAATTGAAAGGTCAAATACTATTAAAATAAATATAATGATTCTTTAATTATAATTAAAATATTATTATTTAATATTTAATTAATTAGAATGTTTAATTTAGCCTAGGGGTAAAATAAATAAAATAATTTTTTCATTGTCTTTATAATAAATAATTAACAATTCAAATAATAATTAAATTATTATTATTTAATATTTGGTTAATTAGAATGTTCAATTTAGCCTAGGGGTAAAATGAATCTAACTTTTCATCTTTGGAGCTTCCAAAAAATTACGGAAAAATTAAAAGTCACATGGAAAATTGAAAGGTCAAATACTATTAAAATAAATATAATGATACTTTCATTGTCTTTATAATGAATAACTAAAAATTTATAATAATTAAAATATTATCATTTAATATGTAATTAATTAGATTTTTAATTTAGCCTAGCGGTAAAATGGTAATCTAACTTTTCATCTTTGGAGCTTCACACTTTTAGTAATAAATGATATGATATATGATATGATATATATTAATTTTGGACCTATAATATTAAAATTTTAACGTTTTTTGGTAGTAAGAACCTAAATGTCGAACTGATCAAATTTATATCTTAGATCAACCTTTTTGTAATAGTGCACCCATCATCTCGAAATCCTGGAAACGCGTGACAAAAGAATCATTGTTATTCTTGATGAGCTGATTAGTGTTGGATATTAAAAAGTGCAAATGAGAAATAAAGTATTTTTTCTGAAAAAATACAATTTGAATAGCATAATTTCATATCAAAGGGTGGTTATGAGTTTTTTTAAAAGGATTATAACTTTTTCGAAGTGTTGTGATTTTTCTGATAAGACACAAGAATCATTTGTTCTACTTTCCTTTGTTAAGTATAAATAGAAAAGTTTTCTCTTATTTTTTGATCTTCCGCTGTTCTTTTTCTTGCACTTAAAAAAATCTCGTGTGATTTAATGTTGTCAAGTGAGTTTAATTACTGTTCACTAAAGTTTCTATTACCACTATACTAATGAGTAAATTATTCAATTCTACGAGGATATATTTCATTATCTCGGATACATTGAGGAGAATAATATTCTTAAGAACACAATGTAAATTGAATAGGCTTGAATTTTATCTTATTTTATTTTTGTTAGTGTTATGCTGTTTGTTTATATTTAAAATCGAACAAATTACCTAGTTTTGAGGAAAACGGGAAACATAGCACCTCCAATTACACTATTGGCATTTTATATTCAGTATGAAATTCACCTTCTGCTTGTGGTATCTCAAAACTAATGTCACACAATCTGCTTGAAGCATGTGGAAGAAGTGCACAAAACTTTTAGCAAATTTCACTTACTAACTAATTGGGTAGTTAGAGAACTTTTATTAACCTAAAAAATAGCTATATGCAATTGCATGTAAATAAGTGGAACTAATTATTTGAAAAAAATTTATATTGCCATTGTATATGATTTAAATATGTCTTCTTAAATAATAAGGATAAGGCATAAGTACTCCCTTAGACTATGACCGAAATTCCAGAGAGACCTTAACTAAACTAAGGTCCTATTACCCCCCTGAACTCATTTTTTATATAATTTTGTACTCCTTTTGGCTTATGTGGCACACTCAGTGACTCCACGCAGTTCAAGCGCGTGGGAGATATTTGGATGCCACTTAAGCCAAAAAGGTATACAAAATTACAAAAAAAAATGTGTTTGGGGGGTAATAGGACCTTAATTTAGTTAAGGTGTGTCTCTAGGATTCCGGTAATAGTCTAGGGGGTACTTGTACCTTTTCCCTAAATAATAACATGATAGAAATGGAAGAAGGTTACACTATATTAATGTCACTTTTAATAATGAAACACATATTGTTAAATAAGACGAGGAAAGAGATTCTGGCTAGATTAATTAATTTAACCAAACGATGAGGAAAAATAACTAAAAGAATACATGATGATCATAACCACAAGTATAGTTATGAGGATAATTTGAAGCATCAACAGGTTTGTTGTCATAGTTATAAAAAATTCCAACATCATTCTCAACCATAATCTTGCTTGCATGAGTCATCACATTCTTTTTATGTCTTCCAAATAATTTTTTAATTGCTCAAGCTCATGATAGGCAAGTTCACCTATAGGGTCTTCCCACCAATATTGGCTTTCACAAGTCTTCCTTATTTGATCAAATGTTTCAATCTTTTTCTTCTCAACTTCAACTTCATCAAGAATTTGAGTGAGGATCAAGTTAAGCTAACAAACATTGAAATGTTTATGAGTATCAAGATGAAGTGGATTGGAGATTCGGTGAGGATTTCGCGAAAGAAACCTATCGATAATGGACTCAACATTAGCATTGCCAAAGGAGTAAGCTTTTCTTGCAGGGGAGAATACTATTATGGCAATTTCAACCCCACATAGTGTGCATAGTTCACTGGCTTTCCTGAAAAGTCTTGAACGACATTTAGAGAATGTGACTTGGCAGTGATTCTTGACTTCTACTTTGGCAACTTTGATCTTCTGCCGACCCATGTTTGTATTCATTGATAGGTATTGTCGTTTACCTTATAATTGAGGATAAACATATTCTTTTGTGATGGATAATGTAATGATCCAGAAGGTCATTTTTAGAAATTTTCATAAAATTACCATTTTACCCCTCTCAAAAGTTCTCTCTCGTCATGTTTGACCAGTTTATAAAGTTGGTTTTGAAATTCGATTAAAAATTGTAGTTTTTGGAAGGTTCAAAGTTGTTGAAAGTGGTCTGAACCAAATTTTTGAGTCCTAGATTGGAATTCTATAGAATCGGTTTTGCTTTGGAGCACTTGAATCCGAACCACTAGGCGGAGCATGTCTACCATCCTTTCCCTTGTCAATTCTATATAGAGAATCTCTCAAGCAGTGACCACTTTTACCACAACCAAAGCAATTATCCGTACCCATCAACCATTTTCTCGAATGGCTCTTACCACACTTTTGGCGTGAGGGAATTGAAAATATGTTTCCACCCCCACTTCCTCCTTGAGGCTTAGGGTTAGACACCCTCTCTTTGTTGAACTTAGGAGTTGGAGCCTTGGAGGAACCTTGACCGAAAAACCTTTGTCGGAACCTAGAACAATCATGTCCATTGGAACTTGAATGTGAAAAGTCACCATCACTAGTCTTTGCCCTCTTTGCCTCCCTAGACCTTTCCTTAAGCTTCTCCTCTTTTATTTTTTCAGCATGAATCTTAGACGTGAGATATCCATTTTTTTAATGAGCATGATGGTACGACATTCCTTAACCACCAACCATTTCAGACGCACCCGAGACAAACTTACTCATCCTTGTCCTCAAGTTAGCAACAATAAAAAGAACATATTTACAAAATTTTGTGAACTTCAAAGGATACTCCTTCACACTCATATTTCCTTGATGAAGGTTGATGAATTCAAGTACCTTTTCATCCCTTATCTCAAAGAGAAAGAACCTATCAAGGAAAGCACCCTTAAACTTTTTCCAATCAAGAGGACCTGTATCAACCGCCCTCTCTTCCTTCCATTGGTTGAACCAAACTTGAGCAACACCCTTAAGTTGGTAAGAGGCCAATTCTGCCTTTTCCACCTGCGTCACACAAACGATCATCAAAACCTTGTATATTTCATCAATGAACACTAGACGATCTTCCTCAACTTTAGAACCATGAAGCATTGGGGATTCATTCTAGTGAAGTCCATCACTCTAGTTGATACCATACACATATTTGGGTTCACGGGAACCACAACCTCCCTATTGGTGTACCGACCCGGAAATCTAGTACGTGAAACTATAGCCTAACGAGTGTGTGTTTGAGTTTGATATGGGGCTATGAGTTGTAAAATGATGTCCCGAGCTTAGGTTGAGGATTTTATGGGTTAAACGTCAAGGTACAACCCCCCAAGGACCAACCAAGGGTCCTTGAGGGGGACTCTAAAGTCTAACCCCCAAAGCTGCCTAGAACCAAAAAGTTACCAAAATTTTGGTGACCTACGGAAGGCACTTATTGGGCGTAGGTCCATCCACGCCCCATAAGTCATGGGGTGTAGGTCAAGGCCCCAAATGGTGACCCTCAGACCCAAACCACGGACCAGCAGGATGGGGCGTCACCCCACCTACGGTACGTAGGTCATGGGCGTAGGTCACCACCTGTAAAGGTTGTCAAGGTCGGCCAAGTGAGGGGTGTTATGGTAAATTCATAATTAATTAGTTATGGGTTGGGGATGGTTATTATTGATTAATTAAGGTATTTTAAGGCTTTTAAAGGTATTAAAACTCCTTTTCCAATTCATTACTTCAAATCACAAAATAGAAACCTCCCACGCTCTCCAAATATTCTCTCTCTAGAAACAACCATTGGAGAAGAAGGAGTCAAGCTTTGAAGCTCAAGATATCACCTTTCACTCACAATTTTCATGGATTTTCTTCCCTAAAGTTATGGTAGTCTTCATCTTTCATTAAGTTTCATTCAAGGAGCCCTATCAAAAGATGATTTCAAGTTTCCAAAATCCTAGGGTTTTCAATCTATGCATGGGTTCAATTCCAAAACGTTTTCAAAGGCTTATATGTGATGAATTATGAATGGATTGTTGAATAAATGATGAATTATGGTGAATTTTCTCTATGAACCCATGTTTCCTCCAAAATCCTAATTTGTGATTTATGATTGGGAATTGATTGATCATGAAAGTATGTTGAATTGTTTATGTTTATATTGAATTAGTTATTGAATCATGTTAACTCCCTTATCTATTGTAGTATCTTAGATGTTTGGGTTGTGATTGATGTATAGCCTTGGAGGGCAATTTCATGAAGGATCTATGTATAACCATGTAGTGAAGTATATGTGTGTGATCTCAATGAAAGTGTTATTATCATGTTTAGAATGTAATTGTGTTGTGATTGAAAGCATATTCTCAATTAACACTCATGAATGATGATGATAGAATGTGAAGGGTTTCTATAATGTGATGTTGTATCTTGAGTTGGTAGGCTTAGGCATCCTATTCATGTATAAATGAAAGTAATGTGGATTGATGTATCTTGAATTGGTAGGCTAAGGCATCTTTTTCTTGTATTGATGAATGTGATCTTGAATGAAGTACCTTGAATTGGTAGGCTAAGGCATCCTCTTCCTGTATAATGAATGTGTTCTAGGCTATCTCTTGAATCGATAGGCATATTGCATTCCTTTCATAATGAGCCAATACTAATGTAATGACGACTCTTGAATCGATAGGCCTATGGCATTCCTTTTCAAATGAGTTAATGTACCATGAATCAATAGGCTTATGGCATTACTTTCATGTGTAAATTAATGTAATGATGAACCATGAATTAATAGGCTAATGGCATTCCTTTCATGAGGACTCTAGAGTTATCCTAATAGTGAACAATGAATCGATAGGCTTATGGCATTCCTTTCATGTGTAATGATGTAACTTGGGTCGATAGGCCAATGGCATTCCTCTCAAGTACAATAGTGTAATGTGAATGAAATACTCTATGGGAATGGAGGCTAAGAACCGAGTGGATATGGTAAGATGGAAATTCTCCTAATGTTAGGTTAGAGTTCTAATGAACATCTTCTTATCCCATAACTATGTGCCCACATAGGATATTAGCTAGTGGATCCACATAAGCTAAAATGTTACAAGTCCTACCTTAGGCAAGTAGACCACCTCTTTACGGTGTGGGTTCATGACACCGGATTTTATGTCAAGCTCACATGGTCTATGTCAGTTAAACACTTATTCTCATCATGTGAGATGTGCACTATGGTTACTTGAGAGGTTTTATGAAGTGTGGGTGGTAGTATGGGATGCCATCCATGCATTGCACGAGTAGGCTTTGAGGGGACTATAGTGAGTTCTCTAATGTCTTAATGACTAATAAATGAATGTGCTCTTAATGAATCTAATGAAAAATGTTGACTTATATGCTTAAATTTGATGATGCATGCTTTACTTGGATTGTATTATGAGTTACTTCCTTGTCATGACTTATGAAATGTTTATGTCTCTTATGTATGAGTATTGTGTAAAGATAGAAAGGATGAACGGTAAGTCCACTTTTGGTGGCCTTAATGTGGTACTTCGTGTGGATGGTGGTATGGGACTCTATTCATACATCGCACAAAGTATAGCTTGGGGTTACTTGAGGTGAAATCTTAATGTGATGAAATGGCTTATATGTTGATTTTGTTCTAATGTGAAGAAATGAGTTGTATGTTGGTTATGTTTGTATATTATGCCTCTTATACTTATGTTCATGAAGTTTTCACAAATTGGCATAAAAGCATGACTTTCAAATAAAATGTTTGTTTTAAGCATAGTTTTTGCATGGCAATCATATTTAGTACATTAAATGTGCTAACCCATATTTCTTCATTTTTACCAAAGTTTAGGTTCCGACATTTGAGTTGATTCTCTCTAGTTGAAGCTTGGATTGAGTTCTTCCAAGACTATTGGTATTTCCTCATGGATTTGAGGACAAGTACTTTGATGTTTCATTTCTTTCATGTAATAGACATTTGTTAGACTTTCTATTGTAAAGGTTCGTGACCGTACTTTTGTTTCAAGATATTGTTCTAGATGGCCATGTGAGACAAGTAGTCTTTCACTGTTTTTAAACGATTTTTTATTGTATGGATTTAAATGAGTTTTAAATTTCGTACTATTTCTATTATCTTATGTGAGACATGCTATGAGGCTTGTAAGAGAATTTTCAGAGTCTTGTACGCCGTTTCACATCTAGGGGGTAGCCCTGGGTCGTGAGAAATATGGTATCAGACCACAAGGTTTTGGGAATGCTTTTTAGGATGGATGTCTCACAAGCCACGTTTAGTAGAGTCTTGTTCATGGGTGTGAGTCGCGACATATTTACGAATGAGAGGCTATAGGATGTTAGACAGCTACACTTCTTTCATTACTCTTTGAGTTGTTAATCCCTTAAAGTGTTTAAAGTGTCATTCGAGGACGAATGTTCCTAAGGGAGAGATAATGTAACGACCCGAAAATCTAGTAGGTGAAACTAGAGCTTAATGAGTGTGTGTTTGAGTTTGATATGGGGTTATGAGTTGTAAAATGATGTCCCAAGCTTAGGTTGAGGAGTTTAGGGGTTAAACGTCAAGGTACGACCCCTCAAGGACCAATCAAGGGTCCTTGAGGGGGACCCTAAAGTCTAACCCCCAAAGATGCCTAAAACCAAAAAGCTGCAAAAATTTTGGTGACCTACAAATGGCACATACTAGGAGTAGGTCCATCCACTCCCGATAGGTCATAGGACATAGGTCAAGGCCCCAAATGGTGACCCTCACACCCAAACCACGGACCAGCAGGACAGGGCGTCACCACATCTACGGTCCGTAGGTCACCATTTGTAAAAGTTGCCAAGCTCGGCCAAGTGAGGGGTATTATGGTAAATTCATAATTAATTAGTTATGCGTTGAGACAGTTATTATTGATTAATTAAGGTATTAAAACTCCTTTTCCAATTCATTACTTCAAATCACAAAATAGAAACCTCCACCCTCTCCAAATATTCTCTCTCTAAAAACCACCATTGGAGAAGAATGAGTCAAGGTTTGAAGCTCAAGATCTCACCTTTCACTCTCAATTTTGGTGGAAGTTTCTTCCCTAAAGGTATGGTAGTCTTCATCCTTGATTAAGTTTCATTCAAGGAGCCCTATCAAAAGATGATTTCAAGTTTCCAAAATCCCCCAAAAACCTAGGGTTTTCAATCTATTCATGGGTTCAATTCCAAAACGTTTTCAAAGTATGTGATGAATTATGAATGGATTGTTAAATAAATGCTGAATTATGGTAAATTTCCTCTATGAACCCATGTTTCCCCCAAAATCCTAAGTTGTGATTTATGATTGTGAATTGATTCATCATATAAGTATGTTGAATTGTTTATGTTGATATTTAATTAGTTATTGACTCATGTTAATTCCCTTATCTATTGTAGTATCATAGATGTTTGGGTTGTGATTGATGTATAGCCTTGGAGGGAAATTTCATATAGGATATTTCTATGATCATGATGTGAAGTATATGTGTGTGATCTCAAAGAAAGTGTTATGATCATGTTTAGAATGTAATTGTGTTGTGATTGAAAGCATATTCTCAATTAACACTCATGTATGATGATTATAGAATGTGAAGGGTTTCTATAATGTGATGTTGTATCTTGACTTGGTAGGCTTAGGTATCCTATTCATGTATCTATGAAAGTAATGTCGATTGATGTATCTTGAATTAGTAGGCTAAGGCATCCTTTTCTTGTATTGATGAATGTAACCTTGAATGAATTACCTTGAATTGGTAGGCTAAGGCATCCTCTTCCTGTATAATGAATGTGTTCTAGGCTAACACTTTAATCGATAGGCCAATGGCATTCCTTTCATAATGAGCCAGTGAACTAATGTAATGACAACTCTTGAATCGATAGGCCTATGGCATTCCTTTTCTAATGAGGAAATGTACCACGAATCGATAGGCTTATAGCATTCCTTTCATGTGTAAATTAATGTAATGATGAACCATGAATCGATAGGCTTATGGCATTCCTTTCATGAGGATTCTAGATCTATCCTAATAATGAACCATGAATGTATAGGCTTATGGCATTCCTTTCATGTGCAATGATGTAACTTGGGTCGATAGGCCAATGGAATTCCTCTCAAGTACAATAATGTATTGTGAATAAAATACTCTATGGGAATGGAGGCTAAGTACCAAGTGGATATGATAAGATGGAAACTTTCCCAATGTTAGGTTAGAGTTCCAATGAACATCATCTTCCTATCCCATAACTATGTGCCCACATAGGATATTAGCTAGTGGATCCACCTAAGCTAAAATATTTTCAGTCATGACACCGGATTCCATGTCAAGCTCACATGGTGTATGTTGGTTAAACACTTATTCCCATCATGTGAGATGTGCACTATGGTTACTGATTCCATGATTTAGCTCTCATGGTCTATCTGGGTTAATGCCTATGCCCATCATGTGAGATGTGCATTCTGGTTTCTTGAGAAGTTCTATGAAGTGTGGGTGGTAGTATGGGATGTCATCCATGCATTGAACGAGTAGGCTTTGAGAGGGCTATAGTGAGTTCTCTAATGTCTTAATGACTAATAAATGAATATTCTCTTAATGAAGCTAATGAAGAATGTTGACTTATATGCTTAAATGTGATGATGCATGCTTTACTTTGATTGTATTATGAGTTACTTCCTTGTCATGATTAATGAAATGTTTGTGTCTCTTATGTATGAGTATTGTGTAAAGATGGCAAGGATGAATGGTAAGTTCACTTTTGGTGGCCTTAATGTGGTGCTTAGTGTGGATGGTGGTATGGGACGCCATTCATACGTTGCACAAAGTATATCTTGGAGTTACTTGAGGTGAAAGCTTAATGTGATGAAATGGCTTATATGTTGATTATGTTCTAATGTGAAGAAATGACTCGTATATTGGTTATGATTGTATATTATGCCTCTTATACTTATGTTCATGAAGTTTTATCAAATTGGCATAAAAGCATGACTTTCAAATAAAATGGTTGTTTTAAGCATTGTTTTTGCATGTCTATCATACTTAGTACATTAAATGTGCTAATCCATATTTCTTCATTTTTACCAAAGTGTAGGTTCCGGCATTTGAGTTGATTCTCTCTAGTTGAAGCTTGGATTGAGTTCTTCCAAGACTATTGGTATGTCCTCATGGATTCGAGGACAAGTACTTTGATGTTTAATTTCTTTCATGTAATAGACATTTCCTAGACTTTCTATTGTAAAGGGCCATGACCCTACTTTTGTTTCAAGATATTGTTGTAGATCAACATGTGAGACAAGTAGACTTCCGTTGTTTTTAAACGATTTTCGATTTCATGGATTTAAATGAGTTTTAAATTTCGTACTATTTCTATTATCTTATGTGATGACATGCTATGAGACTTTTCGGAGTCTTTTACGCCGTGTCACATCTAAGGGGTAGCCTTTGGTCGTGACAATTGGCTTGTTCCATCATGGCTTGAGCCAACAATTGAAAAGCAGCTCGAAACTTTGCAGTAGTCACTTGTTCGACCAAAGGGCCAAAACTTGAGGAGCTTCTTATTCCACATTCTCATTCGCATTCCTCCTAATAGATGCTCTTTGAGGGGCCATAGTTTGAAATGGATCGGATAAGGATTAACAAAGAGACATATACAGTTACACTGTATCGCATGACTTTAGAATGATGAACTAAACATCTTACAAGTTCCTATTCATAAATGTGGCACGCTTTACACTCATGAACAATACTTTACACGACATGGCTTATGAATAATAAGTTTGTCACGACCCAAATTACACCCTAGGCATAACATGGAATATAAGACCCCGAAAGGACCTACACAAGCCACTTAGCATACATCATTCAAGATAATAGAAGTAAAGACTTTAAAATATAGCATTTTATACAACAAAAGAGTTTGACAAAGCAAAAGTTTAACGTAAATCTAAAGCCATATAATAGATCATAAGGAAAGTGACTGGGACGTAACTCATACATCACATACAAAGTCTAAAACAAAATGACATAAATTAAAGCTATAAAGTGTATCGGTCCTTGGAACATGAGGACTCACCAATAACTAGAAGGGTAACACCCCGTATCCAAAACAGACCAAAAATGTAGATTTTGAGAAGTTGCAGGTGCAACCCACGGTTGCCATCCATGGACCGTAGGTTAGACCACGGCCCGTGCTGGTGGTCCGTGGTTTACCACTGCATCCCCTCCTCAAAACCAGCTCAAAAAATTGGCTAAGTCTCGACTCACGGTCCGTAGGTCAGACCACGGTCCGTGGTCTATGTCCGTGGATCGAGGCCCCCTTTACACAGCCTCTGACGCAAATGACGTCTAACAAGAACAGACCGTCGTTCGATCCATCGTCCGTAGGTCTTATCGTAGGTGAGGGTCAACAGCCAGTTAGAGGAAAGTTGTGATTGGGTCAAATTCAAATAGTCATAACTCTTAGCACAAAAGTAATTATGTGTCTCATGACCTATGATATGATAGATAATTGAATCCTCTTTCCAATGCCATCGAGTTTGCTAAAATCCGACCTCTGAGTAAAATGTTATGCTTGTTTTAGTGAAGCCTTGTCGGGCAGACTTGACCTACGACTCCAATATACGGGCCGTAGATTGACCTACGGCCCATAGGTCCCGTTTGTCGATCACTCCTACATCAGTTAAGTCAGGGGTTTTTTGGTCTTTTCCTATTTTGTTGGACCCTTAAGCTACGTCGTTTAGACCCTAAATTATGATGTTTTAGTCAGTTTAAGCCTAGAAACATAACTAGACCTTACCTAAGTCAAATAATTAATCAAAACTTAGAAAAAAATTAGAGCGTAAGAGGAGAAGAGAAGTCAAGAACCCTAGTTCAAGAATGCATCAAGGTTCCATCAATTCCATCCCCAAAATCTAAAGATTTCTCCATGGAATTCGTCACCAGGTATGTGGGATTTCACTAGTGGGTTCCTTTCACCCATTAGGTCCCTAGTTTTCAGTCAGTTTCTTGATTCCCTTATTATGATTAGACCTAGGGTTTCTTGAATGTTAGAATTATTGGGTTCTTAGCTGTTAGAATGATCCAAATCAGATTAGTATGTTAATATTCAGTTTATTGCATGAATTCCAGAACCCTAGCTATGTATTTCTTTAGTTCTTGAATTACACATGCTAGGTAAGTATATTTCAGTTATTCAGTTATACATGCCTCAGTTATTAATGCATCAATATCAATTTAATTGTTGCATACTCAGTTTGCATGTTCAGTTCAAGCTATCCAGTAAATTACAGAAATTTAGTCATAATGTGTTAATTACTTAATTCATTGGGAGTAGCATAATACCGAGTTGGAATAGGGTTCAGCATACACAAATAGTCCCAGAACTACTAGCCACGTAGGTTGTAAGTCCCATCTGTGGGCATCATTTCAGTGATCACGCCAGCATGCCTCTATACCTCTGGCAGGGTATATTGGGTCCTCTCGATGAGGCATATACATCGGACTCCACATTTAGCTTATGTGGTTTTATTATCGGTTATTAGTAGCTCCCACAGTTCAGTCAAATTCTATTGCATTGACCATTTATCAGTATATCCAGTATCCAGTTTCAACATGTTATAAATTTGTCACTGCATTCAGTTATCTCAGCATTCAGTATCTATATCATGTTCAGATTATATAATTGCTTAATTTTTTTGTTCAGTTATATGTTATTTTAACTGTATTCTATCCTGCATGCTCAGTACCTTTCAAGTACTGACGCATACTCTGCACTACATCTTCTCGTGATGTAGGTTCAGGTTCTCAGCATCCAGATCACGCTTAGATCGGTTCTCGATCTCCAGTTCAGCAGAATCAATGGTGAGTCCTCATTCTCCGAGGACAATAGTCATGAGTTTCTTTTCAGTATTTTTAGTCCTTTAGTTTCAGTTTTGCTAGACTTAGTTGGGGCTTCTCCTAGTATTTCTAGTCAGTTAGAGGCTATTTTCAGACATAGATAGATTCAGCTTAGTATTGAGTTAATATCTTCCTTGTATTAAACTCATCAGTTTTCATATATCTCAGTTATAGTATATGGGTATTCCCCATCTTTTCATTTTGTTTATGATTATAGCTTCTGCACAGTTTCTGTTATTCAGTTTATATTTAGTATGCTCATGATCATACCAACAGGGTTAGCTTGGGATCACTTGTGGTTCTAGGTCCCGTGTCCGCGTCTCGGGGGTAGCTCGGGGCGTGACAAGCTTGGTATCAGAGCACTAGGTGTCTGAAAAGCCTCACTAGGTAGAGTCATTTTTCATGGATGTGTAGTGCGCACCACATCTAATGAGAGGGAGGCTACAAAGTGTCTTATGAAAAATCTTCATTTTCTTGTTACTCTTATCGTGTGTAAGGTATGATCTAATTTCGTTCTAACTCGACGTTCTACGTTTTAGTGATCATAAATATCATAGGATATAGTCAAAGCATTTGAAATAAAGGACATAAGAAAAGCTTTGAAGAAAACATTGTCATGTGGGGTCTTAGCTTTATCCGACATTAAGACAACAAGAGCTATATCATGGAATCCGGTATATCCCTTAAACCAAATAAAGGGGAATCTACTTGCCAAGGTAGAATTTGTACATATTATTATTTGCTAAAGTGGATCCACTAGCTAGGTCATTTAAGACAATCCTACGGGGGCACGTAGTTTGGGACTAGAGGTTGCTACTAGAGACTCTTCTATTTGAGCCTCCACCTCAAAGCACTCTCGGTGCTAAGTCTAAGTTCCAACAGAATAGATAAAATTCAAATATCGTTATAACACAGGAAAGGCAATGATCAATACCAATCCACGTCTTTCAAAATTAAAACATAGAATATCTCCTTATACATCATTCAACATAGATGAGAAATCTTTCACTAATGTGAATCCATATGTGAGAAATACCTTCCACAAACATGATGATAATATCATGTGAGAAAACCTTTCATAATAACATTGATAATTTCCTTTCAAAGAATCCTTAAATAATTAAAAATAACTTCATAAAGACATGTATATCTTCATAATTTCATAATTCATTGGTTCATGAGTGCATCGTAGGTTCATAATTGAAAATTTATAATATAGGCATGAGTCAACATAATTTCAACTAAATATCATGTAGTAACATTGAATCATGCATTGGAAGACTAAATTAACAATAATCAATCACCATAATGAAACCCATGAAATTGAATTTAAATCCTCACTTGAATCAATTGAAATTGAAGGGAGAAATTGGAAACCTTGGGGACCCTATGGAGGAAAGGACTTCATGGGTGAATACCCACATACCTTGATCCTTTAAGCCCAGAAAATAAGGGAGGATTTAAGACTTGAACGGAACCCTAGCTCTTCTTATTCTTTCTTAGCCTTGAGAGAATTTGGGGAGGATGGGTTTGGTTAGGTTTAGGGAATTTAGGAGAATGAATTGAAAGTGGGTAATTTGGGGCTTAAAAACTTTATATAGGACTTAGGTTAGAAGGAAAAATGAAATAGTTTTTTGATTAAGAACTATTAGGGAAAAGACGTAAAAGCCACTTAAAGTAACTATCGGACTCGACCTACGGTTCCGATCTATACTGGTCAATCATAGACCAAGTACTGGACCATAATTTCATCAATTTTTTGACACAACATTTTTATGGCTCGTAGGTCTCCCTACGGTCCGTATAAACCAACAGTAGCAACAAACTTTAACCTTAAAAAATTCACCAAGTCTGGGACTCATCTATGAAACCTACCTACGACTCGAACATAGGATGATGGACCATCCTGGTGAACCTTAAAAAGGGTACTGGGACTTGATTTTAGAAAATTATTTTCCCCCTTCCTAGGGTTTCTATCTACGACCCGTAGAATCTTCTATGGTCCATACATGGGAGCCGTAGACACAGCCCGCAACCCAAAAAAATTATTTTTCTTTTTCCCAAATTTGAGGTGTTACATTAGATTAGTAAGAGCATCAAGAGGTGTACCCGAGATCGTATGTAGTAAAATGAGGTTCTAATTAAGTTTATGATTTTCTAAGTGTTCCTAGATAGTATATTTGAGTTATTAATGTGGAATAGGTTGGTCTAAGGATTAATTATTACCATTAAGGGTTTGATTGAAGGGGTATCCTTTGTTAGGTAAAAATAGAGAAGTTTTCTCTCAATTTTAATAAACAATTTTTTCTTATCTTCTACTCTTCTTTTTCTGGTACATAAAAAAACTTGCATGATTTAATGTTGTCGACAGAGTTCACAATTCACTAGAGTTCACTTTACCACTATACTGATGAGTAGATCGCTATATTCAGTTGTCACGACCCGAGCCTACACCATAGACGTGGCCAGCACTCGAGAACCATTGATGGTATCCAAGAGAACCCTCATCCTGACTGACTACAAGTGGAAGACTAACTCAAGAATACACAAGCAGCATACTGAAAGAAACGTTTAAAAACAACTTACTAAATCTCAAAACTTTGCTGAATATACTGAGTATGACTCATAAGTTTAAATAAAACATTTGATAACTGAAAGACTCTCACAAACTGTCTATATATGAAACCTCTACTATAGATAGACGAGTGTCAGGACAAGACCCATGACTACTCAAAATGTTACTAATACTAACAAATCATAAAATTGGAGTTCTCCGAAAGCAAGTAGGTCTTACTCAAAAGTTGGCGAGCAGACGGAGTGATATCAACAGTCTCTTGTTGAGAATCCTAAGAACCTATATCCGCATCATTAAAAGATGCAGGTCGAATGACATCAGTACATTCAATGTATGAGTATGTAATATAGCTTAATAACAAATAATTGAAAGAAAGGAATAGAATAGATAACAATGTACTCAAGCTGAATGTAAAGAAATAAATGAGTTAAGTCATTTAAAACTTTACAAAATACTTTCTCATGTCTGAACTCAACATTATAAGTGATATATAAAAATACACTTTAACACTATTGGAAGATTCTCTAACCGACAACCATCACTATGAGCTACGTGGATAGAACACCTAGTTGGTAGACAGGACCACGAATCAAAAGGTAATACTGGTAACAACAGTTTTACTTAACAACAAAAATAATTAAGCTACTAGTTGTTGACACAATCATTTCTCTGCGTTTTTTACACTACTTGTCCTTGCGAATAAAATCATGGTTTATCGTTATTGTTTGTACCTGATGATCCTTCCTCTAATTTATTCCCTGATATCATATCATCGGAAGGATGTTCCACAAGCTGGATGAATTGTGGTTTCATTAGTGAAAGAACACCACTGCAGTTCTTGTTCTCCTCTTTACGTTTGTATTTTTTCCAATCTTATGTGCCTCCATCACCTTTTCAGCGAAGGTCCCTATTTTGCATGTGTCACACCAAAACGTGAACCCCATAATATTTTGTTTTTCATGATCTGTGTTCTTTCTCATGTCATCCGCATTGTCATCTATCAACAAGGATGGTGGATGATTATTGTTTGGACTTGATGATCCTTCCTTTGATTTTTCCCTGATATCATATCATCGCAAGGACGTTCCACAAGCTGGATGAATTTTGATTTCTTTGGAAATAGACCAATGCTCCAGTTTTTGTTGTCCTTCTGTTCTCTAAAAGTTGCCTCCTTGCGTTTGTATTTTTTTCCTTGCAAGTAGTCATTCAGGACATCTTGACTTGTAGTACATACCTGACAAAGTTCACAATTCCACTCCGTAACATTTTTCACTGGAGCACTGCTTAATGAAGGCTTATCAGCAACCTTTTCAATCAGAGTTATAGCTTTCCATTTTGCTCTAGAGAAAATAGTGTCTGGCTTAGCCTGTATCAATGACAAAATAAGCACTTCTCAGAAATTTAAACACATCGTAAATGGTTTACGGATCTGTAAGCATTAAATGAATCTAAACTTGTTTTGATTAAGGAAACATATTTTGGAGTACACTTTCTTGATTCGGCTCAACATTCACTCAGTTGTATAAGAATGAATGTTGTTTCCATTGATAACTTCCAGGAAACAGGTGTGTAACCAGATATACTTTCAGCACAAAAAATTACACTAGAGAAAATCCTCTAATGCGGGCCAACAATAAAGAAGAACACTAACCAGCAAGATTCCGCTAAAGCCAGGGGGCTGTTCTTGTGAAATCTCCACCTCTAGACTTCGATTCAATATTGAAATTTTTTATTCCCCGGCACGGTACCAAAAAGGAACCTCTGAGATCATCTCCTCAAAGGCCTCAGCCTGGTTCTTCAATCTATCTCCTTCACACATTGCTCATTCTCTTTCCATCAGAAATCACACGAGATTTGTTAAAGTGCGAGAAGAAGAAGAGTAGACTATCAAAATATATATGAAAATGAGGGAATCAACTATTTATAGCAAACAAGTGTGATCTAATTCATGTTTTTCCCCTAAAAAGAACTTCATTTTTCATAATATCTTTTGAGCCACATGTTTTCTCTAATTGATGTTTTTTCCTAAAAAAGAATTTTATTTTTCAATAACACCTTTTAAATTACATGTTTTCTCTAATCGATTTTTTCATAAAAAGAACTTCATTTCTAATTAACACCTTTTAAACGGAATGTTTTCTCTAATTGATGTTTTTTCCTAAAAAAGAACTTTATTTTTCAGTAATACCTTTTAAATTACATGTTTTCTCTAATTGATGTTTTTTCCTAAAAAGAACTTTATTTTTAATTAACACCTTTTAAACAGCATGTTTTCTCTAATTGATGTTTTTTTCTTAAAAAGAACTTCATTTCTCATTAACACCTTTTTTAAATGGCATGTTGATGTTTTTTCCTAAAAAAGAACATTATTTTTCATTAACACCTTTTAAATTACATGTTTTCTCTTATTGATGTTTTTTTCCTAAAAAGAACTTCATTTCTCATTAACACCTTTTAAACAACATGTTTTCTCTAATTGGTGTTTTTTCCTAAAAAGAACTTCATTTTTCATTAATACCTTTTAAACGGCATGTTTTCTCTAATTGATGTTTTTTTCCTAAAAAGAACTTCATTTTTCATTAACACCTTTTAAATTACATGATTTCTCTAATTGATGTTTTTTTCCTAAAAAGAACTTTATTTCTCATTAACACCTTTTAAATGACATGTTTTCTTTTATTAATATTTTTTTTCCTAAAAAGAACTTCATTTTTCATTAATACCTATTAAACGACATGTTTTCTCTAATCGATGTTTTTTTCCTAAAAAAGAACTTCATTTTTCATTAACACCTTTTAAATTACATGTTTTCTCTAATTGATATTTTTTCCTAAAAGGAACTTCATTTTTCATTAACACCTTTTAAATTACATGTTTTCTCTAATTGTTGTTTTTTTCCTAAAAAGAACTTCATTTCTCATTAATACCCTTTAAACGGCATGTTTTCTCTTATTGATTTTTTCCTAAAAAAAGAACTTCATTTTTCAGTAACACCTTTTAAATACATGTTTTCTCTAATTGATGTTTTTTTTTCTAAAAAGAACTACATTTCTCATTAACACATTTTTTTTTTTAAAAATTGCATATTTTATCTAATTGATGTTTTTTCCTAAAAAGGAACTTTTTTGGCAGGAGAACCAAAATCATAATTTTATTAATAACTAAAGAAAAGTAATTTTTTTTTTTGGAAAGCATCCTTTTTTATTATTATTAATAAAGAGAAAATTATCTCAAAGAGAAAAGTACAAGCAAGGAAGGCTAGGCCTAAAAAAGAACTTCATTTCTCGTTAGCACCTTTTAAATTGCATGTCTTCTCTTTCTCTAATTGATATTTTTTCTAAAAAGAACTTTATTTCTCATTTACACCTTTTAAAAACTCAACAATATCACGTCATAAAGCTTAGCAGTGATTCTTAGGGCTGGACATAAAATATCAAAAATCGAATTACTGAACCAAAACTTTTGATAATTTGGTATTTAATAATATGGTATTTGGTATGATATTCGGGAGTAAGCTTTTAGAATTATGGTATTCGAGTTTGAGTTTGGTATGAGACATTAGTACCATTTTGTATTCGGTATTTTTCTGATTGCCGAATTATTTACTTAATGAAAGTCATATATCAACATATTCATTACGCTTTAGTACAAATCCAAAGAGAGTTGAAGAATAAACTTAAACAACTCAAATACATACATATATATATATATATATATATTCTAGTTGTATCAATTTATTTTTCTTGATGTGTTCTTACTTGTTGATATTCTAGTATATCGTGCATCAACATAAAAAATAGAAATAATTGGAGAAATAATATTAACTTTGTAATACAATAAACTGCAACTTCAATATGGTATTATCGAATATCATACCAAATTAAGTTTAATTTATCGATTACTGAATTACCAAAGCAAAATTTAAAAAATTAGTATTTGATATCTACTTTAAACTACCAATTACCGAACTCAAAATTTGAGAATCCCGAACCGAACACTGAACACGCAGCCCTAAATTAATTCTTCCCAAATATCCAACTATTAAAATTAACGAAAAGGGTTTTGTTACCGATGATTAATTAATTATTACAAAAGTTGGAATCCCTCCAATAGTTTCTCTTTGTCAACTTTATCTTCTATCCGATAGTAATATTTGTTCCTAAAAATAAATATATTGGCTCCTCAATAATTAATGATCTTGTATGAAATAATCAAGTATTATTATAAAATATTACTCCCTCTATTTCATATTAACTGGATTTTTGAGATTTTTTTGATTGTTCAAAATAGTTGAATTGTTCAATGTTCAAGATGGATGTTAAATTTTTTTTCAATATTTGTGCTTTTCTGAAGTTTGATATTTTCTATGAAACAAAGAGCACTACTTATACAGTTAATTATGATTTAAATTATGTCCTTGATATAGTGGAGTATAATATAGATGTCAACTACACCAAGAAGTTAATTTCATTATTATCTTCATTACTTCCCTCTATTATGAAGATAACCTCCAATTTTATGATCATTACTCGTCAAGTATAGGACAGTTTTGCCGGGGTATAGAACACCTCAACTAAGTGGATCCACTAAGCTATTCTTAAAAAGAAATAAGGAATCATCTAAAAAAGTATGACCATTTACCCATGTTGGCATACATGGCTTATGAGGACTTTGAGTTGTCTGAACTCATCCTCATATAGGTGCTCAATACTACTCCCAATAATATATATACTCATGCTCATATGTTTAAAAATATACTTTTCCTCATGTTTAAGATAATTGCTAAAACTATCCTCTCAAAAGAGGTAACTACTCTTGCAATATCTTTAAATTCATAACTCATTTAGAAATCAAAGTTTCTCTTTTATCAATATAAATCGGATACCTTTGGGAATACTTAGTTCCCTTATAGTCTTACTCAATTCATACTTGAAAACTCTTTCTCAAAAATATATCAAAATCATAGTGTGATATGATCATTGAAGACTGGGAATTCATATTGCATAAACATTGATGGTATAACTACATACTATATTGCTTAAACATTGACGGCATACTCGATTGTCATACTAATCGTGTTTTAAAAACTCTTTCTCAAAACCAATCTTTACTTCCTCAAAACTCAGTTCAAAACTCAAGTGTTGGTTTTAAAAAGCTTCTCAAGATTTATAACTCAATTCATAGGGTTCATGCAGAATTATGGATATGAACGACTCAACTCAGGGATCTTAATAGCAATATGGAAACTCAGTACTCAGAACTCAATGATACTACTCATCTAAAAAATACTCATTCATAGGGTTCATGCTGAAATATAGACATGAACGAATCAACTAAACAATATTAATGCATAGCATATAGCAATACAATAATTAGGAATAGAATTTCAAACAGTAACGGGAATTCAAGAACTCAAAATCAGCTCATCTCAAGAATACTTTAATGTAGAGTGTGAGAACGAACTAGTACAATACTATGATATCCTTACATACCTGAAGAACAAGGTTCTTGAAGAAGAACTATATTAGAAGCCTTTAAACCCTAGCTTGAAGGAGAACAATCAAGAAAACCTTTCTTGAGATTTTTGAATTAATTTCTTGAAATCTCTATGCCAAGAATTATAATTTTCATTAGTGATTCATAATTGTATGGAGGAATTTGAGTTGGAAAGAATGGAATTCTTGGAGAAGAACTTACCTTCAAGAAGAATCTTGAAAAAGATTGGTAGAATCTTGAATGAAAGTCCTTTACTATGATTATTCCTTAGAGTTTGAGAGATAAGAGAATGATGGATTAAGAGATGAAAATATGATTGTTTTGGGTCTTAATTAGTCAAGAAACTCGTTTAGGTTTTAGGTTAAAAAGACAAAAACGACCCTTTTTAATGTTTATCGTCAGCTAATTCGTCGCGGCACTGTATCAAGTTACTAAAATGGTCAAATCGTTTTACTCAAACCTCGAGTTGTTGCAAAATTGGTGGCGTTGGAAATAAGATTCAACTACCTTTAATTTGATATGTTATGGTCCACGTAATTCTTTATATTCTAAGAGATATGGTTGTTTGAAGTTGACCCAAGTAGAATCTTACATCAAAACTTAATCGATAAGGAATTTCTAGTCACCTTAATTGATATCCAAAATCATATCCTAGAAATTCTCACACTAAATAATTTACCTTTACATATTTGTAAAAGTTTAAGAATCACCTGATATGACCCTACAAGTAAATGAAGAATGATTCGAGTTTTAACTTAGAAATTTTTGGGGTGTTACAATATCTCTCCCATGGGATCATTCGTCCTCGAATGACGGCTGGTCTGAGAATGGAAAGGGGTTACTCTTACTATATTAAAGTCTAACTCAGAATCACAAAGTACATAACATAGAGTGATTATTCTGATCTAAATCACAATATTCGGGTTCTATACATTTATAGGGAATCTCATCCCAAGAATACTTCTCCATATAGCTGTCTTCAACCAACTTTGAGCCCATATCAAGAAAAACCTAATGAATCATGCATTTGTCTACATGTTAACAACACCACATTCAATCTTAACACTATAACCACTCCGTGGACTTCTCCTAACTAATCCTTCTAAGAATTTCTCATCATCTCTACCAACTGAAATTTCACGCATTACTACTAGAAACTGACTAATTGCTCTCATTTTACTATTACTCATGGTAAAATCCCCTTCTTCCTCCATATTTATAACCTTATATGGAAGAAGAAGACCACCACTACCACAATAAGAAACATAAACCCTCTTCTTCTATCATTATTCAATTACTATCGACAACATTGCTATCAAAACTGAAAAGGATCACTGAAAGAGCTTTAGGGCGAAAGATCTTAAGCACAATTCATTCGAGATGTATAATACAAGAATATGCATGACATAACATTATGTTGCTAGCCATTGAGAGTAAATCATGAATTTGCGAGACTGTTCATATATGATATCCATAACTTTATAAATTAAACTTGAGATTAATGGGCTAAGGTCTTTGCCCCTCATTCTGAAAATTGAGCATATATGTGAATCTCTCTGAAGTGTATGAGCATAGGTCATGAGCACAATTCTGATATAAGAATATCAACAAGATGTTGTAATAACTTCACTTGAGGAATACACATGATTATGAACGAATTGATATATCCCTAAAACTATTTCTGAAAACATCGTTATCTCATCCTCAACATTTGACTTGGTTTCTCATCTTATCATCTCCCCTTAGGTTTGAAACTGACAATTTAAAGCTATGGATCTATTCCATCATCTCTAAACTGGTGTACATTCGCTTTACTCCAATACTCGAAAAAGGCTTATCTGATGCTACTTAACTCTCCATATGCAGGTACTAAGACTCGTTATAAGATCTCTTTCTAAGATGATTCCCTTAACCTCTTCTCACTGGTTGATAAGGCCACTTAATCTAAGTGTTAATATTCTGCTTCTCCTTCTTAGCCTACTAATAACATCATTCTAGGTTCATATCAACCTAACTAGAGGAAGCTTTGAACTATATTTACGAGGCTCGTCATTGACTATATAAAATCATTTATACCAAACTCTTAAGGGAAATAATTAATGTGTACATCAGTCTAATCCACATTGACAACTCAAATATGATATCTAGGCATATATGAAAAATCATTAACTTAATTGGAACCTCTTCTGATTACGTACAATCTCGGGTACACCTCTTAATACTCCTTACTTCATCACTTACTTATCTATGATTTAATGTTGTTGAACAATCGATTACGAATGATTTTTGGGGGTCGTTATTTGAAAATTAACATCGGTTGCTAGTGTGATAGAAAAATGTAGCATGGGTACTTCCATTACATCCACAACGTCTCCTCAACGTTCTGGGCATAAGGATTTCATAGAAATTCGATCGAATCGATACCAAAACTGTTGGGAGAAGTTGAAAAGTTTCTTCACTTAAAACTCAAATTCGAGGGGTATTTAGGAGTTATTTTGCCGAAACAATTGCATATTTAGGTTCTAGGGTAGTTAAAACACTCTGATCTACTGAAATTCTGTAACAATGAGGGTTTTGGGAGAAAAAGCGCCATGATCGCACTTGGTGTTCGTCCAAGATGAAGGCCACTCTGGCGGCCTTTATCCCGCTATGGAGGCTTCCCTCATTCTGCTTTGGCGGGATTTGGGCCACTGTGGCAGGATTCAAGGGACCAGCAGCCTGACCCCTTAACTTAAATTTTTTCCATCTTCCCCTTCCAACCTTACACTATCTATTTCCATCGTGATCTAACGTATATTTTCATAACTTGCAAGCCTATCTAAATGGCAGGTCTAAATGAAGAGAACCTACCTTTCGTCTGATTTCCCGACACCGCTAGTCGAGAGAGGTTTCATGAATTTCCAAACAACAAGTTTTGTTGTGAGAGGGGCTTCATCTTGCTCAGGCTGGAGGAGAAAGAGCCAGCCTTCTATGCCCGCTTGATAGAGGTCGGGTGGGCTCCACTGACCGAGGCTCCCCCTGTTGCACGTGTTGACTGGGTGCGGGAGTTCTATGCTATCCTGCCCACCATTCACTGGGACGACTCTCACCATCTCATCTGCATCCAAGGAGTTGACAACTCTCTGAACGCCATGGCCCTAAATGAGGTTCTAGAGTTGCCGAAGGTCTCGAACGCTGAGTACAAAGCCAAGCTAAAGGAGGTAGATCTGGAGTGACTGAGAAACATACTGGTGGAGCCTGCACGTCGGGACAGAGTCTATTGGCCTTCTTTTGAGGGTATTACTAGCACAAACTGGTCACCGAATGCTAAGAGGTGGCTTCACTTAGTCACTAGGAGATTCGCCTGTCAGGCAACCGCACTGACGTAACGTTCCCTCGGGCCTTGGTGGTGGCTGCGTGGTGTAGGGCATTGAGCTGAATATCGGGGCGCAGATTATTTCAGAGTGGAAGATGTTCTGCCGGGGTAACAAGAAGGCATTCTTCCTCCCTGGTCTTATCACTGTGCTTTGCAAGCGGGCGGGAGTGTCGCTTCTCGACACTGATGAGGTACTTCCCATGGACCGCCCCCCTTTCACCCTCTTTTGCTTAGACAGGATTCTACTTCTCGGAGCAAGAAGAAGAGGAAGAATAGGGCTAGCAGCAGCCAGGTGGCTGCGGGGTCGGATGAGGAGGAAAGTGACGACACTCGTCCTATTGGGTCTCAGCCTCTAGTTTCAGTGGCACAGGTAGAAGAGGACTTGGCAGTTATGCGGAGGAGGATGGGGTGCCCTATCACTCCCATCACCCCAGTTCCTCAGGACTGCCCTAGATCTTAAGATGGTCCGTCACAAGCTGCACCAGGAGAGAAGGAAAGGGCTGGAGAGGGACCGTCTGATGGTTCGGATCTGGAAGGCGGTGAAGATCATGTTCACTTGCATCGCTCCAGGGCGGGAGATTCCCATAGTGGAGAAGGGGGATTTTTATTAGTTCTCTAGTCTAAAGGAGGCCATGATAGGCCTGGTGCCCCGCGGAGGAGCTAGATTCTGACACCGACACCTCTCGATCCCAGGTCTCTTGAGTTATTTCTTCGCCCCTCTTGGGCTTGTAAATTTTAGGACGACTTTGTTTTTATTTTTTCACTTTTCTTATGTTTTTGTAAGCACTTGGATGCTAGTTTTTCTGCTCTCTCCATAGCAAATGGTTAATTATTAACTTTTTATAACTATTCTCAATTGCTGAATACTTATTGAATTTCAGGGGTTAGCTCGGATACCATTTGGGGTTTATTTTGGTAATTTGGGAAAACAGAGGAGGTAGGTTGAGGTTCTGCCTCGCCCGGACTCACCCTAGCGGGAATAATCCCGCCCCAGCGGCTCAGACGAAACCAGAACCCAGGAATAATTTTTTTTGGGGTTTTTATCTTATCTAAATTCCACAAAGGTTCCCAACTTTACTTAGAAATTTTAGGATAATTCCCTTAGTTATATAGTCGATATCTACTCGAGTTATTCTCCACGAAACACACCCAGCTCGTTCTCCTTAATTCAACATCACAACCCGCACATTCCTAGGATACACCCAGACACTCATACGATCCTTAGTCAAATGCAGGACACATCAAGATTTGGTTTACGAATAACCTTATGACTCATCTAAACCCTTGCCTCGAACTTAATCGAAACCTTCTTTTCACAACGAGTTTCACGATACATTTACTTCTTGCATAACTTCAACAACTAGGCCAACTTATTGTACGTAAGAAGGTTCAGACACACAATTATAGTACACGAAATCATATCGTCACATTCAACGAATTATGACTTCACATTCGCAGTTAGTTTAGACAACAAAAAGCACACATTCACCATTTCCAAGATACAAAGCACAGACCAGTCTAATTTGTTAATTAGTTCATTCCATGGATGACCATTTGTAGTCATCCAGGCCATTACGCAACCCTTAGGGCCAGATACCAATTGGAACCTTCTCAGTTTCTAATTTACTTTGCTTTGGGCCCCTCAGTTGTGACCACGATGTCCGGTTTACTTTGTTGAGATACCAATTGGAATCGGGAGATACCAATTGGAATCGGGAGATACCAATTGGAATCGGGAGATACCAATTGGAATCGGGAGATACCAATTGAACCCAACTCATACCGCAAGTGACACATACACGAAAGGAGAGAACAAGTGAAACATTTCCTAGAATGTTTCCTAGCCTCTTGTAGATTAGGTGTGGACGTCAACACACCAATCCGCAAGAGTCTAGTCCACATTTTGCTCTTGTACTGGGAGACTAGTAACCTAGGCTATGATACCAATTTGTCATGACCCAACCCATCGGGCCGTGCGGCACCTACCACTAACACCTAAGTAGGAGAACCCTCATATCCCAATAGCTAAAACATGCGGAAGATTAATGAAAAATGAAGATAAAAGAATCATAGGGTTTTCATAAATAAAACCTTTAAACAATTTCGGGTTAAAATTTGTAACATAACTAACACCCCCAAGGATCTAGTCTAAACAGGTACAAGAGCTACTAAGAATACAAAATGGACATAATAATAAAATACACAGCTCCCACAATGCGGAAGGAAAGATAGAAGCTGCTGGAGAATTCTTCTTCTTCACCCATTGAAACATCACCAACCCTGCATCCAGACTATACCGAAAAGGCATAGCAAGAGTAGTATTAGTACAACCACATGTACTGGTAGGCATCATCGTTCAACCCGACGCCCACCACATAATATAAGAAAACAACTAGTAAGAATATGCAATTAACCACTCGCTACTCCACCTTTACCCTCTCACGAGTACCTCAGAGTTACACTAATAGACTTACTACTAACCACTTTCGAATCCTTTTAACACTTGCCTAAGTAATTACACCACGTACCCTACCTCTACTTCTCACCCTTGCAGCATACAGACAACCCTCGTTCCACAACACTAATGCCCTGAAATCATTGGCCTTTCCAGTTTCATTCAAACGATAATATACATAACGAGTTAAGTCAACATAGTAGAACCAACATAAATAGGTCATCATACCATATACAATTCCGGGGAAACAACGTCAACTATTATTTCTGAACAAGATACAATTTCACATTTCTCAAAATGCATAATTATATCAAATCATTGGTCCTCTCATGGAACCCAAACCCAAAATGTTAGTATACCAGATCATGGTACCCGATCCAATGTTTCTGCTGGAACGTGGTAACCGATCCCATAATTATGCCGGAACGTGGCAACCGATCCAAGTTAATGTGTCGAAATGCAACACTTGATCTACTCAATAAGCCACAATCACAATAACAAGTATATTCTCATAATCATACTTCTCATAATCATACCAACAAGTCATGATGCATGGCGTTCATCATTCATATATTCTCTTTTACAATTAATGTGATCAACAATGCAACGGTCTTGTACATACATCTATCAATTTGTAGTAAAAACGAACATGCATCACTCAATCATAGAAACCCAACCATCCCAAAGAACTATTCATCGACGTATATCACGTAAACATTAATTTTGACCTTACCTAGCCCTAGTTCATCATCTAAGGCTATTTCCTAGGATTTAATCATCTTTTGCTTCGGTGCACGAAGGCTTACACACAAATCCAACTATTGATTTACATATATTACACAGTGAACACAGATTTATAACTACTCAATTCATAAAACCTAACCTACCTGGGTGCCACGCAGCGGCACAGGATTTTGGTTTTTGATTCTTGTTTTCGAAACTCGTGACGGGATCTTGGCTGGAAATTTGCAATCCATCGACCTCCTTACACTAGGAATCTCTCTCTCCACCTTTCCCAAGCTTGGAGCAGCCTTTTGGGGGTTTCTAATGGTTTTTTTTTACTAAATTAGGTATTTTAGTGAGAAGGAGGAAATAAGATTTCGCATTATTTACATTATATCTCACCTATCCCGCTCTAGCGACAACTTACCCCATTGTGGTGCCGCTACCCTAGCGGCATATGTCCCACCCTGGCAGGACAGTGACCCAGTATTTCTTGAAGTTTTACTTTTTCCTAATTAACGACAGTTCGGGTCATTACATCGGCACTCGAGAACCAATCTTGGTTCCCAAGTGAACCCTTAGGTGAGAAAGCCTTTTAACCCTAGAATCATCATATTGTGAGAAACCCTTTCACATTATATCATATTGATGCAGAAGTGTGTATATGAGAATAACCTTCCAACAACAAAACAAGTAGATCATAATCATAGACACTTCACTCTCAAAGTGTTCTTAAAGCATATACAAACACTTCATAAAACATGCATAATATCATAATTTTCCCTTTCAAGGATCAAAGCTCATGTCAAGTCAACACATATAGAACTCACTACATTAGACATGGACATTAACATAATTCAAGTAACTCAATTACTACTAGCATAATCTCTTAATATCATTTTTCATCAACACACCCACATCACAAGATCATAATTAGGGAATATGGGGATTTCATGAATTCTTGGGGATTTCAACGTAAAAACCATAATAAATCATCACTTAAATCATAACATAAAATAATTCAAGCATTAGAATCATTTTTTAATGGAATCTATGACTTGGAATCGAACCCTAGCTTTTGGGGATTTCTATATTTGAAATTGGGATTTTGAAGGGGCTCCATGGATGAATTATATCCATGGATGAAGAGCTACCATACCTTAGAAATGAAACCCAATGAATTTGAGAAGAAAACCTTTCTCCTTGAACCCTTGCTTCAACTTCCTGCTTCTTCTTCCTTGAAGTTCTAGAGAGAGAATTTTCTTTGGAGAGGATGGAGTTTTGGGACTAGTTTTGGGTTTCAGAAATAATGAGGTAATTGACTTAATTTAGTGCTATAAAATCCTTATATAGCTGATCTTATTTAAGCTAAAACGACCTCAGTTAGTTATTAATTAAAATAGGAAAACCCCAAAGTGTCCCTAAACTAACTCCTCCAAACAGTCCACAGGTCACCACCCACTGAACCACGTCCACAGGTCGTGGTTGGACCCACGTGGCGTTTTGGTGAACCGTGGTTGGGTGACTGTGACTTGGATTTTGAAGCCCTGACCCATGACTTCTCAATGAAGGACCATGGTTGGACTCACGACCCGTGCTGGTGAAGCATAGGTTAGGGTTCAGAGACCTGGTTTCAGGGTCTTGACCCACGGGCCTGGTCCCCTTCGCTGGTCACTGCCCAGGCAGTTTCTAGGGGTCCTCCTCAAGGACCCATGGTTGATCCTTGGGTTTCGTACCTTGACGTTCCAACACGAAACCTTTTATTTTTTCATACGGAGAGTTACGTTTACGACTCTAACCATCATGTTAAGCTCTAGTTTAGCCTACTAGTTTTTGGGGTGTTACACTATTAGAAAGTGTGGTTGTGAAGGACAATCACACATATGAAGAGGAGCCAGTTGAAATCATTGATCGTTAGGTTCGTAGGTTGAGAAATAAAGAAGTCTCTTTAGTGAAGGTTATGTGGAGGAGTCAATCCGTAGAGGAAGCAACATGGGAAGCATAAGCAGCCATGAAGGCCAAGTACCCATATCTCTTTCCTTCCGATTCCATTTCAGCGTGAGACAATAGTTCCTCTCCAGTATCTTAGCTTACTCTTGCGTTAATTCAGTCTTAGTATCATGTTCCTTCAGTTGTTCTTGCATTTTCAACATAATTGCATGTTCTTGGAACTCAGTTCAGTCAGAAATCAGGTTCTAGTACTTAGTGATAGGGATTGCAGCTCCTTCCCTCCATACTCAGCTGGTTTAGGCTTTATTCGAGGACTAATGTTCCCAAGGGGGAGATATTGTAACACCTCAGAAATCAAACTTAAAAGTTTCAGCAGAAAAAGGTGAACCACGGAGGGGTTCACGGGCCGTGATCAGGACCACGGACCGTCACCCTTATCTTGGTTCACACCCTCCCATCAGGGGTGGACCACGGAGCCCCTCACGGGCCTTGGACCACCTCACGAGCCGTGGGAAGGCTTGTGAAGGATAGGTAGAACTCACCAAGCTCGGGCATTAGACAACGAAGCCCTCTACGGGCCGTGTTCTTGATGACGAGCCGTAGTGGCGTCCATCGTCCTGAGCCACCAGACCTCAGTTCAAGTGAAGAACCACGGTGACCTTCACGGTCTGTGGTCCTTCACATGGGTCGTAGTAGGGCTCGTGGTTGGACCACCCAGAAACTAGTAGCCACTGGTTAGCATACCACAATCCAGCATAAAAAGATAGTTTTGAACTAAGTATTTATTTATATTCAGATTATTAAAAGTAACTAGGAATGTGTTCCCCATAAGCTCATAACGCAGTAATCCTAATAATAGTAATCATTTTCTAGTGTATTACATGCAAAGGGATAAGTTAGGTATCTCTAAATACTTGGTCCGGCATCTAGATAATTTCGCCCCGCACCTTGGTCCGGCTACGTGTGTATAAATTACTAACCCTTACATTTACCTCATATTAGACATCATAATCGATGTTTGGCTTAGTTATTACTTCGCACCAATCGACACTAGACTACTAGATAGTATCACAGTAAATCTATGTTGATAATTCTTTTCTTGTTGATTACCTCTTTGGTCCGGCAAGTAGCAACAAGGCGACTTCTAACATTGGCCACCGTTAAAAAGGCTTCTAGACGAAAGAATTATCAATATATGCTTCAACACTATTCACAAATCACTTAGTTATTATTCATACTTTGTTAATCGCTTATGGTTCCCAAAACCCTAGTTAAGAAAGTTAGCTACTTATTATCTCACAAACACAATCAAAATTCATTAAAATAACTATGCTTGTGTTAATCATAAAAAGTTAAGAACAATAGCTAAACTGTCTTTTATTAATCACGAATACAAATAAATAATAAAGGAGAAGAAAGAATAAACCACAATTCTCTGGCCTCCAGGGCGGATCTTCCAAAGTTCCTAAGCTAGAAGAAAATTTATATTGTGTCTTATATCTTGGTTCTTCCCTTCAAATAATTATTACTATGCACTATTTATAGATGTAGGAAATCCTAAATAAAATAATTGAATCCAAATCAAAGTAGGAATCCAAAACCAAAAGGAATTGGATTCCTTTTTCTTTTTCGCCGCGTGAACAGTAGTGCCGCCTCAACGAATTTGTTGATTCTGCACCGCCATTCATCAATTGGCCAGTGCATTGAGAGACTGCCACATGGCAGCTTATTCATTCAACTTAAATCTTTTGGAATTCGCAATATGCCCCTTTTATATAAATATAATATTTTATTCACTTTAATCCGTCTGCTTGATTTCCTTTTTGAACCTTCAATCTTTAATTCGTTTTAGCTTCAAACTTCTCCAATTTTCCACCAATTTAATCCTACAAATAAAATACATAATTTAGCACAACCCATCAAATTAATGCTCAAAAAGGACAAATATAAATAATAAATGCGAGGAAATATTGATTAAAAATATGTATTTTTAGCCTCATAGCAACACCCCACACTTAAACTTTTGTTCGTCCTCGAGCAAACATTAAAACTCATCCCAAGAAAACAAATCATACTAGCAATGTCATCACTTTGGTTAATACAAACAATTAGGCCATATACCAATTTCAAAATATCAAGTAGACTTCTCAATCATTATGCAAGACATCCAAATAAACAACAAACCTCTAACCTCCTAACCTCAAAGAAGGACTTTGAACTCATCAAATTTAAGTTTGCTCACCTACTCTCATCAAAGAAAGTTAATAAAATCACCTATCTATCATGAAACAAGTGCCCTCACAAGAAGAAATAGTCCACACACTCAAATAAAAAGATTGAATATAAATTAAGGACTTAGCATCAAAGAGCACTCTCACAATCACAAACAAAATTCACATGTATGCACAAAGAACCATATGCTTGCCCATTATGTACATCTCCACTAATTAAGCATGCTTGAATAGAATCAAATAGGACTTTAACGGGTTGTAATGTAGGCTAGGGGACGGGTAGGAAAACTATATAATAGTGACTTACACTTCCTTAAACACTTTGCAATTTTAGACTTCATCACCCATTATTTTCTTCTCTTTATTTTCAGCCCTCTCTTCAACAATTATTTTAACAAGTAATTCTCATCCTCTCAAGAATGTTTCAATCATTTTTTTATTTTTTTTTATTGTTTTTTTTTTTAGTTTTCCTTGATAATAGCCACCCTCAACTTACGTATTTTAAATGCATTAAGGTGCACGATGTCCTAGGAAGGACCGGGGCCATCATCAAGGTAACTTTTTTTTTCATGTCACATTCTTTTATTTTTTTCATCTCACATTCTTTCAAAGAGGGCTTTTAAGCACTTTGTAGCTATCATTGATTACCTTTTCACTCAATCATCCTTTTTTCTCAGAATTGATAATTAGAATAAGTCTATGTTATAATGCTCAAGGAAGCAAGGTGACAAAAACTAGGAATTCAACAAAATAGTTTAGGGCAAAATATGGCTAACAAAAAAAAGGCTACAGGCTCAAAAGGGCTAACTAGTGATAAAATATATAAAAACGCTAAAATTTACCAGACAAATCAAAGAAAGCCTATTATCATATCCTAAACAAAGCAACACTTTTTATTTCGCTTCAATAACATGCAGGGCAAGTTCAAAATATGGCTACCAAAAAAAAGCTACAGGCTCAAAAATGCTAACTAGTGATAAAATATCTGAAAAGGCTAAAGTTTACTAGACAAATCAAAGAAAGCCTATTATCATCTCCTAAACAAAGCAACACTTTTTATTTCGCTTCAATAACTTGTAGGGCAAGTTCTAAACTAATTAAGATGCAAAACATGGAATAAACAAAATCTCACCACACATGGCACAAGTATCAATCAAGATGGGTCAGTTCCAATTCTAAGAGAGACAGGATCATAACAAACTACAAAATAAAATAAGCTATATACAAAGTCACAACCATGAACCTAGATGTCAAAAAGTTTACAATTTCACTAGCAATCAAGCATTCACAAGAAAGTACTACTCAAATTTAAGCCCAAATAGTAAGTATCACATAACTCAAAAGGGTCTTTTCTTTTCTCTCCAAAAAACTAAATATATAAATAAAAATAAAATTTATTCCTAAAAAAAAAAGACACTCGGTTCAAAAGGGGACTATCCTTAGGAAAAGAACTGAAAACAAAAGCCAAGGAACTCATCCTAAAAAAACTCAATAAAACGGTAAAAACTAAAAATTCATTCCTCCACCCCACACTTAAAATCATGCTTTGTCCCCAAAGCAATTTATAGAAAAGAGAAGAAGAAGAAGAAGGGTGAGAAATACTCCCTCGGGCCCTCTATGGCCTAGCTAACAACATGTTTTTTTTTCTTTCTTGCATCAAGGGTCGTCACCCCACACTTAAGCTCAAACATGCTCATTTGCTTTAAAAAAAATTATTTATTTATTTTATTTTATTTTTGGGTACTCAGACTTCCCCTTATCTGCAAAAACAAGAAAAGAAAAAAAAGTGATACTAATAAAATAAAATAAAATAATATAAGAAGTTACACTACTAATTGGGTTGCCTCCCAGTAAGCGCTTAATTTAACGTCGCAGCACGACACCATCAATTTTACTATTTTTCCTTCCACTTTGAAGATATGAATTGCACCTCTAATTTACATCAATTTTCTATTACGCTCAAGGGGTAATGGTACAAAATAAAAGGTCCCAAGCAATAGATATCGCATTATGCACTTCTTGGATCCTAAGTGAGGAATGTAATTCTCCGATATTGGACAATAATTCAAGAATATAGACACAACTTTTCCTCCTCCATACACTCTTCTATAGGCTCAGATGGCTCAATTAATTTCTCATCATCTAAACATAATGTGGAAAAATGATTGGAATGAGGTCAATGCACCCTAACTTATAAATTATTTTATTATTTACACCCTCATATTTACACATACTAGAGTTTTTAAAAATAATTTTATCTACTTCATTACATAACTCTAGTGCACTCTTCTCAACAATGACAACATCAATAAAAGTATGATCAAGAAATTGGCCCTCATATTTTAGCTCTTCAAGTTGACTTATAAGTATTTTTTCTTCCTCACACATATTATTATTAAATTGTTGGGTGTCATATGATTTAATCTTTGCACTCAACTCGCAATCTAAATAATAGATATCAAATTCAAATTTATATTCATCACTGCGCTTACATATTGATTTATAGCAAAGTATTAACAAATCTTCCATGTCCACATACAACTTATCTTGTTGAGCAAAAATTAACCTATTAGAATCCATAATATCAAAAGTGCAAAAATTGCAAGCACACTTATCACTACATACTTATTCAGATGACATCTCAAGAAGAGTAAAAGAACTATGATAATAATAAAAAAAAAACAAATTTAAAACTAATCCTAAGAAATAAAAAAGGACTACAACTCAAAATAAATACTAAAGACAATTTCTAAGCCACATTCCCCGGCAGCAGCACCATTCTTGATAACGTTCAAATCTACTTCTTGAAAAGAAATATAAACGATCGTATGCAATATATTTATCCAACTATGAGTCGGGGTCGATCCCACAGAGAATATGGAAGAATATTGTCAATAGAAAATATTTAACTCGATAGTCGTTATATAAAAATGGGGGATTTAAATTGAAATAAATAAAACAATAAAAAGATAGTTTTGAACTAAGTATTTATTTATATTCAGATTATTAAATTTACCTAGGAATGTGTTCCCCATAAACTCATAACGCAGTAATCCTAATAATAGTAATCATTTTCTAGTGTATTACATGCAAAGTGATAAGTTAGGTATCTCTAAATCTTTGGTCCGGCATCTAGATAATTTCGCCTCACACCTTGGTCCGGCTACGTGTGTATAATTTACTAACCATTACCTTTACCTCATATTAGACATCATAATCGATGTTTGGCTTAGTTATTACGTCGCACCAATCAACACTAGACTATTAGATAGTATCACACTAAATCTATGTTGATAATTCTTTTCTTGTTGATTACATCCTTGGTCCGACAAGTGGCAACAAGGCGAGTTTTAACATTGGCCACTGTTAAAAAGACTTCTAGATGAAAGAATTATCAATACATGCTTCAACACTATTCACAAATCACTTAGTTATTATTCATATTTTGTTAATCGCGTATGGTTCCCAAAACCCTAGTTAAGAAAGTTAGCTACTCATTATCTCACAAACACAATCAAAATTCATTAAAATAAATATGCTTGTGTTAATCATAAAAAGTTAAGAACAATAGCTAAACTATCTTTTATTAATCACGAATACAAATAATAATAAAGGAAAAGAAAGAATAAACCACGATTCCCTGGCCACCACGGCGGATCTTCCAAAGTTCTTAAGCTAGAAGAAAATTTATATTGTGTCTTGTATCTTGGTTCTTCCCTTCAAATAATTATTTCTATGCACTATTTATAGATGTAGAAAACCCTAAATAAAATAATTGAATCCAAATTAAAGTAGAAATCCAAAACCAAAAGGAATTGGTTTCCTTTTTCTTTTTCGCCGCGTGAACAGTAGTGTCGCCTCAATGAATTTGTTGATTATGCACCGCCATTCATCAATTGGCCAGTGCATTGAGAGACTGCCACGTGGCAGTTTATTCATTCAACTTAAATCTTTTGCAATTCGCAATATGCCCCTTTTATATAAATATAATATTTTATTCACTTTAATCCATTAAGTTGTCTGCTTAATTTTCTTCTTGAACCTTCAATCTTTAATTCGTTTTAGCTCCAAACTTCTCCAATTTTCCACCAATTTAATCCTACAAATAAAATACACAATTTAGCACAATCCATCAAATTAATGCTCAAAAAAGGATAAATATAAATAATAAAATGTGAGGAAATAATGATTAAAAATATGAATTTTTAGCCTCATATCAACGGGTCATGGTCCTTGTGATGGTCCGCCACTGGGCCAGTGGTCGGCTTCGACAGATTTTAAGTTAGGGGTCATTTGGTCTTTTCCATATGCGTTGGACACCTAAACTACGTCATTTAACCCCTAAACTGTGTAGTTTTGGTCAGTTTAATCCTAGTAACTTAATCAGTTCTTTCCCTAATCGATCATTTTCCAAAAATTCACCAAACCTAGAGCAAAAGAGAAGAGAAAGTCGACCAGCCCCTCAAGAACACGCAGCAAGGTTTCTTCAATTCCAGCCCCGAAATCAAAATATTTCTCCATGAATTTCATCACCAGGTAAGTGGCATTTCACTAGTAGGTTCCTTTCATCTACTAGGTCCCAAGAATTCAGTCAGATTCTTGATTCTCTATATCATGTTTAGATCTAGGGTTTCTCAAACCTTGTATAATTGTTGTGAATTAACTATTATAGGATTGCTAATCAGATTATCATGCTTTCGTGAAATCGTTGCTTAATTCTTTCCATGAAATTCAGAACCCTAGTTGTGTAGATTCTTCTAGTTCATGAATTACACTTGCTAGGTTAGTTTTAACAGATATACATTCTCTAGTTAAGAATGTTTAAATGTTGCATTCTAGAATTTGCATGTCAGAACATTGAGCTATCTAGTGTTTCAATTTTGTTATGTCATACGCATTCTAGTAGGGAGTATGCTTAGACCGAGTTGGACTAGGGTTTAGTGTATCCTTATAGTCCCAGAACTACATACCCTGTAGGTGTTTAGTCCTCTTTGTTGGGTATCAGCTTTAGTGGTCACGCCATTCATGCCTTTATACCCCTGGCAAGGTATATTGGGTCATATCGATGAGGCGTTAGTCCTCTTTGTTGGGTATCAGCTTTAGTGGTCACGCCATTCATGCCTTTATACCCCTGGCAAGGTATATTGGGTCCTCTAGATGGGACATATACATCGGACTCCACGTTTAGCTCACGTAGTTTTATGTCGGTTAATAGTAGCTCCCACAATTAGACTCTAGTGCATTCGACTAGGTTTTTAGTTATATTTCAGCATCTAGTCTCAGTATGTCATGTTCAGAATTAGTACTCGGTCATTTCATTTAGTTCAGCCTTCAGTATATTCCAAGATTTACATTCAGTTCAGATTATGTTAATGTTATATTCAGATATGTATTTTATTCAGTTATACTATATATCCTGCATGCTCAGTACATGCCAAGTACTGACACATACTCTGCGCTACTTCCTTTCATGATGCAGGTTCAGGTACTCAGCATACTGATCACGCATAGATCGGTTCCCGATCTCCAGTTCAGCAGCTTCAGTGGTGAGTCCTCATACTTCTAGGACAATAGAATGGCTTTTTCACTTCAGTATTTTTATTCAGTTTTCAGTTTTTCTAGAGTTAGTTGGGGGATGTCCCGGTAACTTTAGTCAATTAGAGGCTTTTTCAGACATAGTACTAGATTCAGCTTTAGTTTTGAGTTTGATCTTCTAGTTGTTATTAAACTCATAGATATTTAGATCAGTATTGGGTATTCCCCACTTTTAGTTATCACTGCTTAAAGCTTTTGCATAGTATATTTTATTCAGTAATCTTTTAGTTTGCTTTTGATATGCCAGCTCAGGGTTAGCTTAGGGTCACTCGTGATCCTAGGTCCCTTGTTTACGTCCAGGGGGTAGCCTCGGGGTGTCACATTGGACTTCCTCATTTTATATAGCCTCGTATTTGGCATCCTCTAGGCACTGCCCACTACTAGTTCCAGCTGCATTCACTAATTTCACTACACCTCCAATGACATGCTTGGATAACAAATAGAGTAGAGTCATCATTTTGGCCATGTTCTCATCTCGTTGATGCTCTTTTTCAATTTGTTCTTTACTCATGCTTAGTTGTAGAGAGAACACTTGGTCTTCTCTAGTATGTCATTCTTGATTTACCTTGGTCATTTCATCGAGCAACAGCGATGCAACTTCATATGGTTGTCGCATCGGCCCTCCTTGGGCAAGTTGATCAGCCACACCTTTGTTGATTGAATCAAGGCTACGATAAAAATATCGTCGCAATAAATGGTTTGGGACACCATGTGCTGGGAATTGCAAGAGAAATTTTCAGTACCGCAACCATGTCTCATGTAAAGGTTCACCTTCAATTCTCTTGAAGTTTTAGATTCGGTCCCTAAGCTTGACCATCTTCGAAAGGAGGAAAATCTCTCCAAGAAGGTTTTAGTCAAATCCTCCCAAGAAGTGATCAAATCATTTGGTAACTCCGCCAACCATCTAGTAGCTTCACCAGTCAAAGTTAACGGGAATAACCTCAACCTTATAGACTTTTGTGAGATGTTTTTAAACACGAACGACCCACACACATCCACAAAATTCCTAAGGTATTAATAGGGGTCTTCATGAGCTAAACCCCAAATATTACTCTTAATTGGAGCAATTGTAGCATTATTCCATTCACATGAAAGACCAGTTGTGGGAGGTAACAAGATTACTCATGTAGTTTGAATGGCGTTAATGGGCATGTCATTCAAATCACCCATGTTGTTGTTTTGAACATCGTAACTATCATTGTCACTACCTTGGTCACTCATTGTTTAAGATCTGTAAATCTGCAAACAACAACAAAAAGCAACAATCTACTACAACTAAACAAATTTACAAACTAACTTCTCAAATGGAATTCTCAGCCATCATTCCCTAGCAGCGGCGCTATTTTTGATAACTCTCAAACAACTCTTCAAAGCCAATCAAAAGAGTACGTGTTCATCTTCAATAAAAATACCCAACAAAGAGTCGAGGTTGAATCCCACAGAGAATGATATAACGCGAAGAATTCAATTAATAGATTTAGATTTTAAAACCATTCATTTTTAATAGTAAAAATAAGTGGATGGATGATTCCATCACATTTATGAAAAGGGTTTTGTTATCAATAGTCACAATTAAACAAGATTTTCAAAAAATAAAATAAGTAAAGAGAAATATAGGGGTATGGGATTGCAATTCGATATCGCATAGGGGTAATTGTGTTGTTCTATAGTGATGAACATTCATGGATAGGCTGGGTCATCATCAATGACACTTATCTTTTTTCGATATCATAGCCTCAACTCATAGAATCTTATTTCTGTCTCATCTATGTGCAATACTAAACAACCAAATATCTTACTTTATTCTCTCTTTCAATGCAGAACTAGGGTAAATAGATCATACCTATAACCTTTATTTTTAAGCAAGCTATAGAAATCAAACCTAAATTGCTAGTATCGAACTAATTACCCACTTCAATCAATCTCTTTCAAGGATCAATCAAAGATCAGAAGTAGAAATTAAGTTTGAAACATTAACCCATAAGTTAACCTCATGCTAATTAGCTCAAATCCATGTATGAACATCAACAAAATAGAGCATAACACAATACCCACTACATTAAATCAACACCCAACCCCATAAATGTACCTCTAGATCTTGGGGTTTTAGCCACTCATCACAAAGTGTAAATAAATTATACCTTGCATGAGAGAAACCGTGGGTTAGATGAAATTAAGAAATTACAAGCAAACTCACTTTGAATTCAACTACAATTTATCAATTTCAATAAAAAAAAATTGAAAACCCTATTGTTCTTCACAAAGGAAAGAGTATTTCTCTCTCTAAATTGTTTAAAACTTCAAAACTCTGGAACTCTCTCCCAAAGTCCGACTTTATTTTTCTCTCACCTTTGAGCTATTTATAGTTTCTCAAAATTTGGCCCAAAACTCGATGCATGGCCCAATGGGTGATGTTAAACGAGCTCGCCGATCTCATTAGGTAAATTGACAACAATTCCTCAGCTCGCCTTTCTCTCGCTTTAGGCTTCAGGTGTTTGAACCTCAGTCGGCAATCTCATTCGAGTCTGCCTTTCACATTCGAGATATCATTCATCACCACCATTGTTCACCTTTTAAGCCTTCAATTTTTCATCAAGTACTGTCAAATTTGGTGATGGTCACCTTGCTCGTCTTTTTCATTCGGTGAGTCACTGTTACTCCTTGAGTTCACCGACCTGCCTTAATTAATTCAATTATTGTGCACTATTAACTTTGGCAAGGTTATACCCATTGAGCGATCCTCCCTCCATGTTAAGTGATCACCAATGTAGAGTTTACACTTCTTTTTATGTTTTTGGCCATTCTTTCAAACATTCATCCTTGCTTTGTCCTTTAATATTTATAGCTCCAAATCATCTTAATATCATTAGAATAGGACAAAATTAGGCATTGAGGACATGAATTATTGAGCTAAATGGGCCTCAAATAAGTGTAAATCTACCACTAATCATCACGGAAATGTGGAGACCATGGTTAAGGCCCTCCATGAATGCGGTCCTACTCCACGATCATGGTGATGCCAGAACAAAAACCAAAATCAGCAAATCTCTAAGTCTCCGGTTAGACCCTCGAGATTAGGGGTGGGCATGGTATAATATGTTACGGTGTTTGAAAGTTCTGATACTATAATTTTGGTATTCAATTTTTAAAATATTATATGATTACCATACCAATTTAATTCGGTAGGGTTTAGTATATTGAAGTTTGGTTTCGGTATTCTACGGTATGGAAAATCGAGAACCATAATTTGTTCAACTTCCACTAATATATACTCTTATAATAGAGTATTATAACTTATTGTATCATACTAACAAATTACACATGTAGAAATATATAGGTAAAATAAAGTAATAGAAATAGGTTGCATATTTGTTAGTATTTTAATAATAATAATAATAATATATATGTTATTTATGTAACTATCTACTTCGGTATGGTATTCGATATTTTGGTATGATATTTCTAAAAACCAAGTACCGTACCGAATACCAAAAAAATTAAAATATATACCATATATCACACCAAATACCATAATTCCAAAACTACGGTATTAAAAATTTCAGTATGGTATGGTATTTAGGTATATACCATATCATGCCCATCCATACTTGAGATTCATTGAAACCCCGTACAGACAAACAATATAGGTAAATTGATTATACTCGATGTTTAGGACTCAATGAATTCCTAGAAATATGAATCTGAGGTCTCCTTGACTCGAGTCTTGTGTAGATCACAAGAAAGTAATTATAATGCCTAAAAAGGTCAAATCAAGCTCGAGACCTCTAAAAATTTAATCAAAATCTCACCTACGCCTAAAATCAACCCCTGAATACAATAGAACTCTTAAAAATTTTATCCAAGCATCCAAACCTCAAACGTTGATCAAAGTCGACCTTAAGGCTAATACTCCACAATTTTCCAACTTAGGACCCCAAATCCTCAAAAAGACTTCTGAAATCAACAACTCTCTTAGTTCAATTTCCACATTTCACAACTGATGAAATTGACGGATCGATGGAATTTCATTCTGACACTCGAAACTCCAAAAGACGATGAAAAATTACTTTTTATCAACTTTAGCTTTTCAAATTTCTAAATTCTCAAAATTCATAACTTTTAACTCAAAACTTAAAACCAATTTCAAAACTCACTCAAAAATGACTAGGGGCTAATATCATGAGTAGAACTGTCAAAAAGGGTGGGCCCAGCCCCACCCGACCCAAGCCTCGCGAGCCAAGGAATTTAAAGGGCTAGGGCGGCCAAGCCCTTCAATCGGAAGGGCATGAAAATGATCGACCCAACCCAACACTAGAAAAGCGAAGGACTGGGGTGGGCTAGCCCTTCATTTTTTTCTTTTTTTTTCTTTTCAAACTTATAATTCTATAGCATCAAGAAAATGAGAAGATTTTCAAATCAAATTTGCAAAACAATGGTGTTGTTTTAATAACACTAGCAAAAAGTCTAGTGTAATTAGCATGTATCTCCCATACTAGATACGCGAGCGAAATAAGAGAGTGACAAGTAAGATTGGAGGGAGGCGAGGGAGCATGATTTGTCTATGCATCTTAGATACATGTGAATCTACTTGGATATAGTGTATCTATAATAGATTAACCTAAGTTTGAGTCCATATATTTCGAGATACATGTATCTGGATGTACCAAAATCTGGTAAGATTCATAATATTACAACATAGTGTGTATTTAAGTAATTAGATTATATATAGTGAGATTATTGTAAGTTACCCTTAAATAAAAAGTTTTGGCCCATGGGCCGACCTGTAACAACCTGATTCCGTGGTTAGCGAAAAAAGTTGGGGCCAAAAAACTTTTTAGTAGTAACTTGAGATTTCCTAGCCTAGTCCAGATTTGGACGAAATCGGAGTCAGTGAGGTCTAGGGAAATCTGGTAACAAATGGGAGATCTAATTATGATTTTGATCACATGAGTAGATAGCTAAGACGTTGAGGAACCCATATGACTTTACGAAATTAAATTTGGGGTGAGTAGAACTCCGGAAACTAAACTTAGCATGAACGGGTATTTTCTGAGTGTCATGGGATGAGGGTGTGTTGTGAAAATGGGGGTTTGGAATTCTTAATTTGCTCGCTGGTTCTGTGCAAGCCGCTATGGCGGGATTATTCCCGCTAGGGCAGGGCCGCCATAGCAAGACAGACACAACTTAAGTTGGAAATAAAACCCCAAAAATGTTTTATTCTGCACTTTTCGCTTTGAGAGCTAGGATACGACCCTGGGTGAGTTCTTGACCATTTTTCACCATTCTTGAGGCTAAAGGTAAGGATTTTACTCCTCGAATCAATGTTTCAATCCGTAGAATGTAAATTCATGGGTAATTATCAATGGGGGGCTGAAATTTATGGTGGAAAAATCCCTAATCTGGGTAAGAGGATCAAGGGTTTAGTCCAGGGTTATTGGGTTTGTTATAATCCGGATAATTAGATCTTTAATTATTGATCCTTGCATATAAATTGTTGTTTGTAGACCTAGAACAAGTGAAAGGAATCCGAAAAGGGAAGATTCAAGTGCCTTAGGGGATTCAAGCTTGGATTCGAGGTAGGTGATGGTTGTGATTTCATGTTTTGCGTGATGTATGTAGAAATTGCTTCATTGTAATGCATGAATGTATGTGAATGAAGCCTATTGATCACACCTAATATAAATAAGTATGAATAAAGAACTGCATGCCATGAATCACCTCTTGTTGTATAATTGTGAGAATATACATTGTGATTGTGATTGTGGTTGTTGAATGGAGCGAGTGTCACGATCTGACACACTAACTGGGATCGATTGCCATGTACCAGCATAAATATTGGAACGGGTGTCACGATCCGACACACTAACTGGGATCGATTGCCACATACCGGCATAAACATTGGAACGGGTGTCACGATCTGGCACGCTGACAGTTTGGGTATGGGTTCCATGAGAGGACTATTGAATTAGGTTCTATGAGAGAACCATTGATTTGTTATATCTACTTGTTATTGAGAATATGGAATCGTGCATTGCTCCTGAAATGATAATCGATGTGTATATATATTTTGTGCATGTATGTGTTTACCTTGTTGTAATTATGATATATGTTATGCTTACTGGAATAGTCGTGTGATCCCACCAGTTGGTACTGTGGTTGTGTACTGATACTACACTTGCTTGTTCTTTGTTGAGTACAGGGCATTTTCAGGTGGCTATAGATAGACTACAGCTAGGTGACTATTGAGCGTGATTGGATTCAAGGGTAAGCCAGTTCTTTCAGGCTGCCATGGATCTTTCTTGTTTAAGTTCACTCTTTTCAGACTCAGACTATTTGTTTAAGGTGTTTTCTTAGCTTCGAGGTTGTACCCCTTGTTCTTAGATTTGTCGTTAATAGAGTTTTGGTACAATGACTTTCGGGTTCTAGGGGTTGTTCTTCCGTATCAGTTTGGCTAGTTTATTTAAACCTTTGGATTTTATGGGAACTCTATATAATTTATGCATTTAAACCTGCTTCTGTATCTTTAAATGCCTTAGTTGTTGGTTGAGTTTGTTAGTTTGGGTTGTAGTAATGGTTCTCCCACCGGAGGGTTAGTGTGGGTACCAATCACGATGGTTTGGGTCGTGACACGACCCCGGCCCATCCCCGATCAAGCCTCAAGGGCCAAGGGCTTATATAGGCCGGGCTTATAAGCCCTACTTTTAAATGGGCTTGAAAAATCATATCCCAATCCTACCCTAATAATGAGTTGTGTTGGGCCGGCCCATGGGCTAAGCCCATTTTGATGGCTCTAATCATGAGGGGTAAAATAGTAATTTTATAAAAAAAAATTAAAAACGACTGACCAGGTCATTACATATCCTAAGTATCACAGAAAAATCAAACACGTTGACATCAAGTATAACTTTTTGAGAGACATAGTAGCAAGTGGAGAAATAAATTTATAATACATTCCTACTTGTGAAATGACAGCTAATCCTTTTACAAAGGCAATATCTAGAGACTTATTTGAGAAACATGTTAAGACTCTAGGTTTACATAGGATATAATAATATTTATGTAAAGTAAAACAACTTGGTTATATTCTCGTCAATATAAGACTATTGAATTTATATTCATATCTCATATGCATGTGATATTGTTTTAGAAATAAAGAGTGTCGAACAAGTTGTGAGATTGGCTCTTTCACACAAGCAATCACCTCTTACGTCACAGAACGTGAAGAGATGATTATACTACCATGTTATAACTTGTTTTATAAGCCATAATTGGCGAGAAAAAGATGAGTTTGAGGATCATTGAAGAGAGAAACTCTAGTTAGAGATTTAGACAAAGGTATGTACGATATTGGATAATTAAAAGAATGTGACACATGTGCCAATATAAGGTGAAAACATCATAACACATATTTTATACCACGTGCATTAAGCGATCAATGGGTTAATGAAAGAATAGTTTTTTGTTTCTTCATTGAGTGAGACCCCAAAAAGTTAAATTAATTTTTTGTTAGAATACCCTCTTACTGTTTCTTGAAGTTTCAATAAAAGTTGCTACTTTAGCATTTCACTAGTATCCATGGATGATTTGGTAGTGCAATGCATGTCTAGGAAAGCAGATGAATTGGAACAATAGATTCGCTATTTGATATATACTTATAACTACCGGTTACCAAATTATCAAAAAATATATTAAAAATTCGATATTTGGTATCTAGTTTTTACTACCAATTACTGAATTAACAAATCTAAAATTTGGAAATTCCAAACCGAATACCAGACGCCCACCCCTATTTGACAGTAGCTAAATGTGAGACAAATATTATACTATAATGACTCGGTCAGTCATTTTTGGAAAGTTTTGTGAATTGACCATTTTGCCCCTCTCGATATCGACCCCGATTTTTTTATTATTGAGTTTGAAAAGTTGGTTTTGAACTTTGAGTTTTGGGGTCTTTTGGATTTTGAGTGTCTAGATGGAATTTCGTTGATTCCATTAGTTCCAAAATATGGAATATGAGCCGTGAGAGTGTCGGTTTTAGTTTTTGAGTCTTTTGAGGATTTGAGGTCCTAAGTTGTGAATTTGTGGAAATTTAGCCTTTGGGTTGACTTTGGTCAATATATGGGTGCTTGGATAGGAATTTCGAGAGTTATGTTGGACTTGGGGGATGATTTTAGGCCTAGGTGAGGTCTTGGTTGATTTTTGAGAGGTCCCAAGCTTGTTTTAGTCTTTTTAGGTGTGAGTTAGTTACATGTGATTTTCACGGATGTTGTGTCAAGGAGACCTCTGATTCATATTTTGAAGGTTCAATTGAGTTTGAAGTGTCGAGTATAATTAGTTTGCATATGTTGTTTGGGTGTACGGGGTTTAGAACGAATCTGAGGGATCCTTTCGATGATTTTGAGTTTGGCTGGTTTCTGGTTCTAGTGCAGGACCATGTTCGTCATCGCGAGGCTCTTTGATTGTGATTGCGTAACATCATCTTGGGGTGCATCGTTATCGTGAGGATCTTGCCGCAATTGCAATGGTCAACTTTAATTAGTTGACTGCCTTACTCATCGAGATCGTGTGAGTTTGGATGGTGATCGTGATGAGCATTTGAGACCTGGACAAAATGTTTTCTAAAATTGAGGTTTCGACCCCATTTCTCCATTTTTTTAGTTTTGGGAGCTTTGGGGTGGCGATTTGGACTAGATTTTTGAGGAAAATCTTTTGGGTAACAATTCTTAACTCTAAACTTTAATTACCCATTATTGTTTATGGATTTATGTGTTCAAATCAAGATTTTGAAATGAGAAAATTTGGGCTATCTTCAAGAACCCAAAAATTTAGTAAAATGGTGATTTTGAAGTTGTGTTGATTTCTTTTTTGAAATGGTTTTCATTAATGAGTTCCTAAAGCCTTAAACATCATTTTCAAGTATTATTTTCTGAATTCAAACCTTAATTTTGAATTGGGTTTTGTGTTGATTGACCCACCTTTCAAGGAAATTGATGTGGGTATTGTTGTTTTTGGAAATTTATTGTGAATACTTACTTGTATATAAATTGTATGGCTTTGGAAGTGATTTAGAAGGGGCAGACTCAACTCTTGGAGTGATTGTTGATTTATTTAAGGCAGGTGGCTTCCTATACCTTGTATTCTAGTTGAATTAGTATGCTTCCTTCATTGACTGTGAGTTGGGAGTAATGGAGATGACATGAAGGCTTAAATTGTCCACTTGTTACATTTAAATGAATAAAAAGAGGTTGAAATGAAAAAGGGTATGTGTTGAACATGATGATGTTAATTGTCTCACTGTAACCCTTGTTGATTGATTGATGAAATGCTTGAAAGCATGAATATGGACTTGAATTGTATGAATTGTTGTCTCTTTTGTGTGGTGCGATATGACTTGTGCATTGGTTATGAACACCTTGATGAGACATGAGGTGATTTGTGATATAAAGTCGATGGGAAATGGTTCTGACCCGTGATATAAAGTCTATGGAAAATGGTTGCGGCTAGTGATATAAACCGATGAAAAATGGTTTCGGCTAGTGATTTGATATAAAGACTATGGGAAATGATTCCGGCTAGTGATATTTTGCTGATGGGAAATGGTTCTGGCAAGAGATTGATTATGAGACTTGGTACCTTTGATGCTTATGTGTGACTTGCTTGATATTTGAGATTGATGTACTTGTTGCGCGTGGCTGAACTACTTGTAATTGGGATTGCCTTATTTGATTTGTTTGATTGTTGAATTGTAAAGATTGAACTGTGAATATTGGGCCTTGCGAGCCGTGTATTGTAGAATTGCTAGGTTGGGCTGATTTATTATAGTTTGAGGGGGTTCGGAGGGAGAGTCAGGGGTATTCGTTTTCTTGCTAGTTACTTTGTTTAGTAGGTTGCTTGTTGGGTATCGTGTTGTTGGTACTCACCACTTGTTTCTACACTTGTGTAGGTTTTGAGCTCGGACTCGCGTGATCTCCTTCTCTTTCTTTTGATCTCGAGGCTTGTCGAGGACCTAAAGAGGTAGTTGCTTGTCATTTGGCAGGCCCTCTTTTTTCTTTTCTTACACTTTGTTCTATTTGAGAAACAAAGATTGAGACTTGTATTTATTTTCTAATTTCACACTCATGTATTTAGTGGCTTGAACACGTGACAACCAAGCTTTTGGGTATTGTTTAGAATGAATAAGTTTTTATGTCTTTGTCTTGTTCTTGTTTTATTGTATTTCCACATGTCTTTCGTTTTCGTCGGGTTGAGGCTAATTTGTCTTGGTGAGAATAAACTAGTGTTATCACGTCCATTTTTTGGTCGTGACATATACATTGTACCGTGATTACATGTTTTTCAGGTGGCTACAACAATACAATAGCTAAGAATTTAAATGTGGTCCGCGACATTCCAAAAATAAATAAATGAGAACAGGCTAATTATAAAGAATCAAAATCGAGTAATGATTTACAATTGAGGATCCAATAAGATGATGTCACGTGTTTAAATGATGTAATAATTCCAATCAAATTCAAGAATCAATCAAAAGTTGTCACGTGTCCATAATGACATATTTTGGTCAATCAAAATCAATCTTATTAGATCGAATTTGTAATAAATTTCACCAGAACCAATCAGAAGAAGACAAAAGAATTTATTGGAGGGTTACATAATTTTCTGAGTCAAATATCATAGAAAGCCGCCCTTCAAAAAACACGCTACTGGCGGCCTCCTTTTCCAAAGCAATAGCAATAAATCCAAGACATAACCACAAGGTAAAATTTTACAACTCTATTTGACTTATCTTCTTCTTAAAAGTCAGATCCAACACTGTTTGCGCATAAAATTGAAACTTTAAACAAGGTTTTAATTAATTTAAAGGATATTAGAATGTTTGTTAGAAATATTTAATTAGATTTAAATGTAGAAAAACTTTTGCAGAAAAGTCACATCCTTAAATGTTGTTCAACTCCAAGAGTCACTTCATATTCCTCTCCCCTTTTCTACTATGTTTCAGATAGCTATGGTGTTGGAGGATCCACCTCCTGATCAGATTTCAGGTTCCACTCAACTAATCATCCCTCTAGGTTTGTCTTGAAAAAATAAAAAATAATCCCTCCGTCCATTTTTAATTGTCGTGGTTTCCTATTTTAGAGTCAAACGATAAGAATTTTGACTAACATTTTACAGTGTATTTTTTCATCATATTGATATGCAAAAAATTGCTATTTTTAGTATTTTTCGTATAGTTTTTGACTATCTAAATTTTTAGTTTAAACTATCGAATTAAAGTAATCTAATTCAACTTTGAAAATTAGTCAAATTGACTTTTGAAAAACACGACATGACAATTAAAAGTGGACAGAGGGAGAAAAAACTTGTTTCATTGCGTGCATTTATATACCATCTTTTATTTGTTTTTTATTTTAGTTGGTTTGATGGAGCCTGGGTCATTGAACCGTAGTAGCAATGTGGTTGAGGCAATAAGGAATGAGATTGATAAAGAGCGTATCAGGAAAGAGATCATTGCAGAAGAGGTTGCTCGAAAGCAGATGTTGGAGTTGGAAGTAAGGAGAGAGCTTATGATGGAAAGAGAAATAGCAATGTTTGGGGAAGATAGATTTGCTTCATTCTTCAAGAATCAGGCTGACTCCGTGTTGTTTAAGGAAAAGATAGGAATGGGCATCTCTGTTGTGTCTAGGCATGACATGGATCACTTCTCAGAGGTTCCTTTTTGCCACCGTGTTGTGGAACCAATAATTTCAACAGTGAACCAAAGTCCAAAGGTGGAGATTTTACAAGTGCAGCCCCCTGGAGTTGGCGGACTTTTGCTGGTTCGTGTTCTTCTTTATTATTGGCCCTGTTTATTAATTCTTAAATTGCTAAGTAGATGATTTTTTTTATCTATCAGTATTATTAGAACATTTGGCGTTAGTTCAGACATCAATTAGTAGTTTAGTGGTATTAGGATCGCATTAGTTAGTTCAGCAGCTATTATTTATTTAGATTACTTTAGTTCAGTTCGTTTAGGAGTCTTATTATTTTCCTTGTAACTCTATTTAGTACCTTGTTGCCTTCATTAATAAAGATACTCTTCCAGTAGTATGTTGCAAACCTTACCTACAATAGTTGTTAAAGAGGCAGTGTCTAATAAAACAGTTAGAATAGTTGCTATTCTGGAAAAGAAGGTTTTTAAGTAGTAACTTCTTTTGTTTCACTCTGTTTTTGTGGATGGACGGAACGGGTTAGAATGTTAAGTTGGTATTTACTTTCATCTGTGTGTAGTTTCTCAATCTCCTCTTTCTTGAACACTGTTACCTAAGGGAGGTAGCCGATGCAGAGGCTAATATAGTTGCACTGCAGAAAGTATAAAGGCATAGATGCCCTGATTTTCTTCATTTAGGTACTTCGTTTGCATTAGTCATGTTCTTGGTTTTCTGGTGACTAGTTTACATAACCAGAATGCTATTTATACATGTTCGTATCATTACTTTAAATTGAACAGCCAAACCTAGGAATGTATTTCCTGAACTAGGTAACAGTAAGAAATGAAACATTATCAATGGCAACGATGATGTTTTGGGGAGATGATGCTTTGATATTAATGTCCTCCAAAATATGTTTTGGGGACCTTAATGAACAATTATAGGTTCCTTTCCCCAAGCCGTTTAGTACAAGCTACTATTGCTTTAATACATTCATTTAATATGCTTTCAGATCTAGATCGGTAAACCATTTATGAGGTGTTTAAATTTCTGAGCAGTGCTTCTTTTGTTGTTGATAATACAGGCTAAGCCTGACACGATTTTCTCTGGACCAAAACGGAAAGCTATAACACTGATTGAAGCGGTTGCTGACAAGGCTTCGTTAAGCAGTGCTCCAGTGAAAATTGTTACAGAGTGGAGTTGTGCACTTTGTCAGATATTTACTACAAATAAAGATTGCCTGAATATCCACTTCCAAGGAAAAAAACACAAACGCAAGGAGGCTGCTTTTAGAGAACACAAGGACGACAGAAACTGCAGAATTGGTTTTTTTTCAAAGAAACCAAAACTTATGCAACTTGTGGAACGTCCTTGCGATGATCTGATATCAGGGAAGAAATCAGAGAAAGAATCATCAAGTCCAAACGATAACGATCCACCATCCTTGTTGATAGATGACAGTGCAAATGACTTGAGAAAGAACACAGCTCATGAAAAACAAACCAATGGGGAGTTCAAGTTTTGGTGTGACACATGCAAAATAGGGACCTTCTCCGAAAAGGTGATGGAGACTCATAAGGTAGCAAAGAAGCATGCTCGGCATCTTCAACAACTATTTGGGAAGGACAAAGATGCAGAGGAATGATTGTGCTGGGCAAAGTTCCGTCAACCAACTAGTTAGCTTATTTTTGTTTAAAGGAAATCTGATGTTATCAGTATTACCTTTGGATCCATGTGGTGTGATTTTTCTCTATTATCTATTTTGTTGCTCCTGTCTACCAACTAGTAGCTCATTGTTGTTTTTCATGGAAATTGGATTTCTTAATAGTACCTTTTGATACATGTGGTGTGATTTGTCTCTTTATCTATTTGTGCAAAATGTTCAAGTGCAAAATACATATATTTATGTTCTGCGAATATATGTATATGTCTATGATTTGGTTAGATGTGTCACTTCTCTCTAAAGCCAGGATTTCGATTTATCTATTTCTTCTATTTTTTGAATTTCCCTTTATTTGATGTTAAGAAAATCTGCAGGAATTTAAATATTTTTTTCTTTGTCACGAAACATTGCAGATTTTAACAACATTGTTTGTGTATCTTCCATTCTTTTCTTTTCTTTTTAATTCTATATTCACCTTGTTTTATATTGTATTTGTTCAAATGTATTTTATGTTGTTTTTTTACTGGTACACGTTATTTAAACTCACCATTGATTATAAGAATTCTTCACATCATGAAGTTCTTGATAATGAACTTATGTACCCCCGTGAAATTTAAAATTCTATATATTTTGTGTACACTATAAATAGAGAAAATAATACTTTTAGTGTATTCAAGTATATATAAACAATATGAACTCTTAAGACCATCTCCAATCCACCTCTATTTTACTCTCCATACTCTATATTTGGTGAGTAAAATAGAGAATGGGCACTCCAACCCACCTCCAAATCATTCTCTATTCTTCAAATTTAGAGAGTTGAATAGTAGTTCTCCAAATTTGGAGAACTACTATTCACACTCTCTATTTCACTTTTTTCATTATTTTATTATTATTTCTATTACTTTCTAATTAACATATTATTTTACATATAATTCTATTAATTAAATATCTAATATTCATAATTCTTTTTTAAATGTAATATAACACTACAAGAAAAACAACCTCTAAGGAAGGGAAATCTGGTCCCTGAAAATCTAAATTTGGTCCCAAAAGCAAATTTCAGACCAGAAAATGCTGGTCGCCACCCGTCGTAACCGCCTTCGTCGCGATAGACCTTTCGCGACGGGAACAAAATACTGGTCCTTAAATGGTATTCGAGACGGGAAAAAATATAGTCGTTAAATCCTTTTAGAGACTACATATCTAGTCTCAACTAGACAATATATATCTAGGTAAAGTCTATTTTCTGTTCGTTAAATCTTTTTAGCGTCTATGAACACCTAGTCCTAGTAATCGTTAGAGACGAGAACATTCTGGTCCTTGATTAGCTTTTGGGACGAGGATGACCTAGTCCTTGAGTATGCTTAGAGACAAGAATGATCTGGTCCTTGATTTGTTATAGGGACCAAAATCATTTCTCGTCCTAGATTATTCTTTAGAGACGAGATATTTCTGGTCCTAGATTGGCCATCAATGGTCCTAGATCAGTTGATATCACAATAAAAATAATTCTTCAACAAATACAAAATTACTATTAAAACTTTCAATTAAAAAAGAAGATATAGAGAGACAGAAACAAGAAGATAGATATAAAGAGTTCGATTAATCATAATAAATTGGTCAACATCCAATGATGTTAGTTTCAATATGTTCTTCAAAAAACTTAGCCAACATCCGAGTTAGACTGTATACTATCGAGTTTTGCATAACATTCATAGCAAATTAATAACAAGCTTGTGCATTTCTTCTTATAGCTTGTATCTTGACTTGAAACTTCAACCTTCAAAATCTGCAAGTTCAAAATTTTAAAAAACGATAAATAACTATTTGTATACATATCAATTTTATACTAGAATTCGGTAGATCGCTTACCCCAAAAGTAGTTAAAACTTCACCAAGTGTTATCTAGAAATATCCACAAAAGTTGCAGAACATAAGAGAATTCAATTAGAAAATCATTGAGATGCATTTACCAAGAATTCAAATACTATTTGTGTGCAGAAAATTTAACCTATAAAGTGGCTGTCCAAAAGTGCAGCAGTGTAGAAATTAACAAATAGAGAAAGACACTGTGCAGAAAATTTTAATGAAGTACGCATTATGAGCTTCTAAGTGTGCAAGGACAAAATCCTCTGTTTCTGAGCAGAGACAAAGTCGTGATCCTTCTCCATTTCCTTCACTTGCTCTGCAGTTAATGTTGCTGCATTGCCTTTCATCACATTATGATAGGAATGTATCATGCTAGCAGCCTTTTCATTTCAACTTGAGCTGATTGTTGTAGTTTTTGGCAAAAAAGAAAGGTAATAGCTATCTAAATCCGTTAACGATGATTGAGTAGAAATCATGCTTTCAGGGAATTCAACATGGACTATATAAATCTCGAGATCACTCTGAATAGTCGGCCATGGGAAAGAACAAAAGATGAAAACAAGGACTTTGAAGAATCTCATGACTGAAAATACAAGAACTGATAATGCATTGGATGAATTTCTCTGCTTTGAAGCAACTGTCTATTTATAGTGCTTCTTTGTTCATGACTTTATTTTAGCTACAAATATTACTGTGCAAAAAAGAATCATGTGCACAAGAAAATTAAAAGTACTATAAAAGATAAGAAAAGAAAGGCCACTAAGTGTGAATGCGAAAAGCTAAATTGAACTATATTCTATGAAGCTGTAGATTTTCCAAAAAACCATCCACTGTATATTTGCTCTCGAACAGTTTATCTCTGGCCCTATCCAACATCGACTCTTCAGTCCAAACATCTAGCTACTTAACTATGCATACATTCTGAAAAACCTCTAACAACCAGCTGACATGACATCAGTTTCTACTTTCTAAGGGCAGTATCTATACTTCTGTTTGATTGAGTATTAGCTAGCTCTATTTAAGATCTTAGACAATGAGAACAAGAAAACTAGTAGTTACCATCATTTTTTTTCTAGAATTATTCTTAGTAGAAAATGACTATATGCAAATCAACAAAATAAACTAAAAAGTCAGGTATCTTGGTGCTTACTTGGTCAGTAGAAAAAAGTAGAGGTCATTCAGTTGAAACGGGAGATGTCGCAGGTTGGACATGTGATTGTTGAGCAGCAAATAGTTCCTTCATTTTCATTATTTCTTTCATCTCATCTTCTAAGGTAGACAAGTGATCGTTCAAGGATTTGTTTTCCTCGTTCAAGGATTTGTTTTCCTCATTCAAGGATTTGTTTTCTTCGTTCAAGCATTTGTTTTCTTTCTTCGTTCAAAGAAAATAGTCGCCAAATCTGGTGGTTTGCCATCTTTCCCGCCCTTTACATCAAAGTCAAACATGTCAAATAACACAAACCTTATAAATATTCCATTTATGAAATAGTTTTACGCTAGTACCTTATGATAAATAATTTCTCGAATAGGCATACTACCAATATGATGAAACATCTTCAACTTAGCTCGATTTACTGCATTCCTGCTGCTTCTTGCCTAAATACATTTTGTAGCTTTTATTTTGTTTGAAAAGAAAGAAACTAGAAGATTTTCCAAAAGAAATTAATGGAACATATACACGAGTAGTCTATATACAAGAGTATGAGTTCTCTGTCAAGTCCCCTGGAAATCCATCATAATGGGAATTTAGTTATCTTTCAATGCTACTGCTGTAGCAATGCTATCATTACTACTGAATTGGAAATCCAAGTTTAATAACAAATTTGAAGGATCTAGACCCTCATTGTGCAGAACTATTTCTAACATTACTATCTTTTTTTTTCATATCATTAAGAAGCAGTTCAGGGGGGTTGAGGAATAAATCTGTCTCACGAATTCTCTACTTGAACTATTAAGAAGTTGTTTGACGACTTCAGTTCTCTGATGCAGGGTTACTGTATTTTTCGATTTGAATCTATTGAAGATAAGGATGCAGTTATGCAAGCAGGACCATACATATTTTTACAAACCGTTATACTTCAAAATTGGGTTATAGATTTACCTTCCCAGGTCTGTAATTGGGATATTGGTTAGGAGAATATGAATGGTATAACTGGTATCCAAAATTCTACAACGATTGTATGAAGTTTTGGCATACTGGCGAAGGGTGCTGGTCTAAGAAGAAACCAATAGATGAGGAGGAGGCTATGCCTCAATTTCAGGTGGTGAAAAAGAATCGCAGAAAGAATAGAAAGCCTAGGAAAACAAAGGTGGAGTGGAAAGCTACAGGGATAACTCGACATCCTAATAAAGCTCTCGTCCAGCCTTGTAAGGAGAATGTAAAAGAAGCTAGTCCAGGGGTAAGCTCCAAACCAAAATGCAGGCCCTTCTGATAATGTACAATAACATTGATAGTTCAAAAAAAAAA
>NW_006239120.1:124876-162612 GCF_000226075.1 Solanum tuberosum | reverse complement strand
GATATAGATCTCTCAACAATTCTTCTACTTCATCCTCACTCTCACATTCTTCTACTGCATCACCATCTTCTTCAGATTCAGTCAATGGCTCACCCAAACGCTCTCCATGGTGATACCAAAAAGTATAGTTTCGAATTATACCATACACTAGCAAGTGTGTCTCAACTATTTCACGAGTTCCTAGAATTGTATTGAAACATTTGACACATGGACATCGTATTTTATGTTCTTCTCATGTTCTTTGAAAGGCATAATCTAAAAACTTTTGCACACCGGCTAAATAGATTTCATCAAGTCAATTGTCAACAAGTTGCATCCATTGCTTACTAGGTGCCATAACCTTAGAGAAAACATAAAAATTAGATTTTAAAAAAAGAAGAAATAAAAATAATAATATGCAGACAACTAAGTTGAACTCTAAGATCACAATTTCTAGTGGACCTTGGCTACTTTTTCAGTTAAGGAATTGCAATATACTATCAGATGACAATAATTGATGTAAATATAATTTTTGATAATATGATGGAAAGAATTTAATGTTTCAAATTTTAATATCCTACTTAACTTAACAGTGCACATGACAAGTATGTACAAGATATTGTTAACTAAAAAAAGTATACTGCTAACATAAATTTCATGATCAACAGAAGAAAGCTTGTAACTTGAAGCAACAAAGAAAAAGGGACTCCGACAACTCAAGAAAGTAGAAAATAATACTTTCGAGTTCAAACTGTATTCAATACTTGCCCTGTGTTACACTCTACTGGTGTTGAAGCCCTTTTTGTTAGAGAGGCTGAAGGAAGAAGCAACATATCAGCTGCTGGATAGGTAAAACTGTTTCATTTTTTTTTTGGACCTTTCTCTTTTGAGTATATAATCTGCTTGTTTAAATGATCACATATGTTTCTTTTCTAGATTGTTCAGAAGTTGTCATACACTTATTTACTCGAGTAGCTTGGATCTTTATTTCACGTATGCTATCACTTATTTGAATTTCACTCCATCTAATGTGTTCATCATTTATTAAAAAATGTCAATAACTACATTACACTAGTTTATCCTAACGTCCATCATCTTCTCACGATCATTAGTGTAGGAGTCAAATAGGTAATGTATGACGCAAGTGTTAAAGTTTTTTTCTAGCCAACCATGAATAATGAAAATGAGCAAAGTTAATAAAATTCGAGAAGAACACCATTTTAAAAGCAACATATTTAGATTTCTTTCTCAGAATTTTGAAGGTTTTCTTTGAGACATCTTAGTTTTTCACTCATGCTTTCTTTCTCGTCAATCTTTTATAATTATTTTCTTCAACAATCTGATTAGTTGACGTGATTTTTTTTAAAGCTAGTAGTTGCTTGTTGACCCGAGATGACATAAATGACCATTCAAATTGACTTGTTTATTGATCACTATCTTTAGTTAATTGTTCAAAGACTCCAAAGTCAAGTAAATAGTGATGTTAACAGATGTGTAGATTAGCAACCTGTAGCACATTAATAAAAGATGACAATTACTTAACCCGATCAAGACTCCAATGTAAAGAATCTTCATGTTGTACAGTCAACAACTAATTATCCATCAAGACTCATATACCCATATATAAATTGGTCTATTTTGTCCATTAAAGAATGGAAACCATGAAGGAGAGAAGAAGAGAAGGAAGAAGTAGAATATGGGAGGGCATTGCGAAGGAGACTGACTACATTGCTTGTGTAAGAGCAACTACTAGGATAAGAGACGAAGTACATAGTTTCTTTTTCTGAAAATTTTGTATGCTCTATATGATCAGATCATTTATTAGATCAAACATGTCAAGACTTAAGCATGATTCGTTGGTTAAGACAATCAGGTTAATGACCAAAATAATTATTTACTTGTCAATCGTTGAAATAAAGTTTAGTACTCGCTATATTTAATTCACTGGTTAAAGACTTCAAATACAAGTGAATCAGTGATGTTAAAATATTTGTCGATTCACGACCCGTAGCACATTAATGAAAGAAAGCAAATTACTTACCTTGTAGCATATAGAAACTAATCACTTTTGTTATTACAAGTCGATCAAGACTCCAATATAAAGAATCTTTGTGTTGTATAATCAACAACTAATCCAACAAGAATCACATATTCATTCATACAAGGGACTTTTGTGTCCATTGAAGAGGGGAATCATGAAACAAAGAAGAAAAGAGGAATCTGGACTCACAATATACTACAAACATGAATAAACTTCAAAAACAATCAAACTTTCAATTATAATGTGGACTCAATAAAACAAGAAAATAGGGCAAAGTTGAGTGATAGATCAGTAAACAGGAAGAAGAGGAAGAGACACATACTTGAAATTCGTAGTTGTGAGAAGGAAACAAATATGTTGCTGCTGAGAATATGTACAGAGGATTTGAGGTAGAGCTGAATAGCTCTAGGGCGCTGTTTATCAAGAAGAGGAGCTAAATAATCCTAGGTCGCTGTTGATCAAAATGAAAAATAGATGCTTATGTTGAATTGAGCAAAAGATCAGTAAACAGGAGGAAGAAGAAGAGACATCATACCTTAGATTCGCAGTTGAGAGGAGGAAACAAATATGTAGCTGCTGAGAATATGTTCAGAGGATTTGAGGCAGAGGTGAATAACCCTAGGTCATAGTTGATCGAGATGAAAGAGAGCACTTCTGGGCTTGAGAATACGTTTAGGGCAAAGGTGTGACCAATGGATTTTGAGAGAAAAAAGATCTTTTTTTGGACTTTTAGAAAAAAGTGTTTCTTTGTGGCGCCTACTTTTCAGAAAAAAAATAGTTTTGCGTTTTAGTAAGTTTTTAGCAATGTTTTGGCGCTCCCGCTAAGTTTCTCAATTACAATTGGGACGAGTAATTAGTTTTCTTAGGGACGAGATTTTTTACCTTCTCAATAACATATAATTTTAAGGACCGAAATATAATCTAGTCTCAATAGATATACTTTTTGGGACGGGATTATAAACTCGTCCCTACATGTTGGTCTTAAATAAACCTTTTTCTTGTAGTGTAATATTTTTAAATATTAACTTTTATCGCCTTTTAAGTTACATACACATAATCAAACTCACTCAAAAGCATTTTTCATTTAGACAACTTCCCGGTCGGCATCGGTTTCTGAAAATATATTTCAATGGGTCCATTCTGGAAATGAGGTATGTGGTATATGAAGACAAATAATGTCTCAAATTCTGAGCAATCCAGATTAAAACACAACATGTCATCTCCAAAAGAGTGTAATGGGCCTCGTATGGCGTGAACATTTTTCTCAAATAGTAGATGGCTTGCTGATTCTTCCCAGTTTCATCATGTTGACCAAGCACACATCTAAATGCATTGTCTGAGACAGACAAATATAGTAACAAATGACTCCCTTCCCGTGGAGGAACCAACACCGGTGGTTTTGACAAGTAATTTTTGATGGCATCGAAAGCAGTTTGACATTCTTCGATCCACTTGGTCAGCACATCTTTTTCAACAGCTTAAAGATGGGCTCACACACCACAATGGATTGATCTATGAACCGACTAATGTTGTTCAACCTTCCTAGGAAGCTCATCACCTCTTTCTTAGTCTTCGGAGGATGTAACTCTTGAATCGCTTTGATCTTGAAAGGATCAAGATCAATGCCCCTTCTACTAACTATAAATCATAATAGATTGCCAGATGGCACTCCAAAAGCACATTTAGCAGGATTTAGTTTCAAGTTGTACCGACGCAGGCGATCAAAGAATTTCCTCAGGTGAGTCAAGTGATTTGAACTCTCACCGGGATTTATGATGACATCATCCACATAAACCTCGATCTCTTTGTGAATCATTTCATGAAAAATAGTTATCATGGCCCTCATGTTAGTATCACCGGCATTCTTGAGGCCAAAAGACATAAATAATTTTATATCACATTAAAAATTATATAAAGTAATTATTTGGGAAAAAAGAAATAAAGGATTTATATTATGAAATAAGAAAATAAGAATGAAATAGAAATAATAATATAATATTGAGGAGAGAGAAAAAGATTCTTTTTTAGAGAGTAAAATAGAGAATTGGGTTGGAGTTGGTTGTCTGAAAAAATAGAGAACTCTATATTTGGAGAGCAAAATAGAGGATTGGGTTGGAGATGCCCTTAGGTCTCTATTTATAGTGTTATATAGAGACATACAAAAGTTTAGTCATAAACATGTTATGAAGGTGTAAGGTTACAACAATAATGGTCATAAAGATGGAGGTTATCTTCATAATGGAGGGAAATAATGGAGATAATTAGTAAAAGTAACTTCTTGATAATGGAGATAATTACTATAGTATTTTATAACAATACTTGATTATTTCATACAAGATCATTAGTTACTTAGAAGCCAATATATAAATTCTAGGAACAAATGTTACTTCCTACCTGATAGAAGATAAAGTTGATAAAGAGAAACTCTAGATAATGGAGATAATTACTATAGTATTTTATAACAATACTTGATTATTTCATACTAGATCATTAGTTACTTAGAAGCTAATACATAAATTCTAGGAACAAATGTTACTTCCTACCTGATAGAAGATAAAGTTAATAAAGAGAAACTTTTGTAATAATTAATCATCGGTAACAAAATCCTTTTCTTTTTTTTGGTTTTCCATCCGGTGTCCGGAGCCCACATTAGAGCTCCGACTATATCCGGATCGCGCACTGCAGGGCTCATTCGGAGGTGGCACTCCCAACAAGATTTTCTCCATACCAGGGCTCGAACCCGAGACCTCTGGTTAAGGGTGAAGCACTCCCACCAGTGCACCACAACCCATGTTGGTAACAAAACCCTTTTCATTAATTTTAATAGTTGGATATTTGGGAAGAATCATTGCTAAGCTTTATGACGTGATATTATTGATGAGAAATGAACTTCTTTTTTAAGGAAAAAACTTCAATTAGAGAAAACATGTAATTTAAATCACACTTTTTCACATTTGAAGGGTTGTGATTGTTGTAAGAGTTGTGACTTTTTTTATAATTGTGATTTTTTCGAAAGATTGTGACTTTTCTGATAAGGAACAATAAACATCTATTCATACTAATTTTTGTTGGCTATAAATAGAGGTTTCCCTCATTTTTTATATATAAGAATTTCTGATATTCTACTCTTCTTAATCTTGCTCTTTAAAAAGTCTTGTGTGTTTTCTGATGGAAAGAGAAGAAGCAATGGGTGGAGGAGATAGATTGAAGAGCCAGGCGGAGGCCTTTGAGGAGATGATCTCAAAGGTGCCTTTTCAGTACCGTGCCAGGGAATCAAAATTTTCAACATTGAATCGAAGTCCAAAGGTGGAGATTTCAGAAGAACAGCCCCCTGGCTTTAGTGGAATCTTGCTGGTTTGTGTTCTTATTTATTAACTCTTTCAATAAATTGTTGGTTATTGAATAATCAACAACGTACCAGAATATTGCTATCATTACTTTAAATTGAGCAACCAAACCTAGGAAATAATTTCCTGGACTACGATATTCGTTCTTATACAACTGAGTACTGGCTTGGTTGAGACGAATCAGGAGAGATGATGCTTTAATTTTAATGTCCTCCAAAATATGTTTCGGGGCCCTTAATGAACAAGTATAGGTTCCTTTCCCCAAGCCGTTGTTCCTTGCTTTAGTACAAGCTACTATTGCTTTAATACATTCATTTAATGTCTATGAAATCGTCAATATGTTTTCAGATCGGTAAGGTATTTAAATTTCTGAAAAGTGCTTCTTTTGGTGTTGATAATACAGGCTAAGCCTGAAAAGGTTTCCTCTGGAGCAAAACGGAAAGCTATAATTATAATTGAAGAGGTTGCTGACAAACCTTCATTAAGCAGTACTAGTGCTCCAGTGAAAAATGCTACGAAGTGGGAATTGTGAACTTTGTCAGGTGTGTACTACAAGTCAAGATGGCCTGAATGTCCACTTGCAAGGAAAAAACACAAACGCAAGGTGGCTGCTTTAAGAGAACACAAGGACGACAAAAACTGTAGCATTGGTCTTTTACCAAAGAAACCAAAACTTATGCAGCCTATGGAATGTCCTTGCGATGATCTGATATCCGAAAAGAAATTAGAGGAAGAATCGTCAGCTACAAACGATAACGATCTGCCATCCTTGTTGACAGATGACAGTGCAAATGACTTGGGAAAGAATGCAGCTGATGAAAAGCAAGACAATAGGGAGTTCACATTTTGGTGTGACACATGCCAAATCGGTACCTTCTCTGAAATAGTGATGGAGTCACATAAAATCGGAAAAAAACACAAACGCAAAACAAAAACTGCAGCATTGGACAAGCAGTGTTAATTACAAATGACGAGTAAAGATTATTTATTTATTGTGTCAAAGATGCAAAGGACTGATTGTGTTGAGTAAAGTTGTGTCAACTAACTAGTAGCTTATTTTTGTTGTCAAGTAAATTTGGTCTTACCAGTATTGCCTTTGGATAATCATCAATGTAGTTTGATTTGTCTTTATATCTATTTTGTTGGTCCTGTCTACCAACTAGTACCTCATTTTTGTTGTTTAAGGAAATCAGATTTATCAATATTATCTTTTGATACATGTGGTGTGATTTTTCTTGGGTTTTAAAAAGGTGTGAATGGAAAATGAAGAGTGATGACTTTTCTGAAGAGGTGCGAATGTTCTCAAGAGGTGCGATTTTTCTGAAGAGGTGCGACTTTTAGAGTAATTTCCCTAGATAGTCACCATGTATGGGAAATTACCTAATAATATCACTTATGTTTGTTTTAGGACTACAATATCATTCAACTTTACATATTTTCCTCAAAATATACTTGATACAAAAAAACATCATCTCTCTCCTAATGGGATGCCATGTCACATTATTTCTTTTTTATTATTAATAATTTTTTAAATTTTATTTAGACAACCCATATATTATACCCAATAAAAAAAATTACATAGCGCCAACATTTTGAACCCTAGTTCTGGGGGATTCAGAGGCAAATCCAAATTTCTTAATTCAGACTTTATAATTTAGAATTAAGAAAATTCTAAATTATTAATTCACGACACTAATAGATAATTATTCATATTTGGATTTGCCTCCGAATCCCCCAGAACTAGGGTAGAAAATTTTGGTGCTATGTAATTTTTTTTTTACTGAGTATCATATATGGGTTATCTAAATAAATTTTATAAAATTATTAATAATAATAAAAAAAAATGTGACATGGCATCCCATTAGGAGAGATTATGTTTTTTTTTGTGTCAAATATATTTTGAGGAAAATATGTAAAGTTGGGTGATATTATAGTCCTAAAACAAACATAAGTGATATTACTAGGTAATTTCCCAAACATGGGTGACTATCTAGGGAAATTACTCCGACTTTTATGAAGAGTTGTGACTTTTCTAAAGAGGTGCGACTTTTCTGAAATGGTGCAACTTTTTTGAAGAGGTGCAATTTTTATGAAGAGTTGTGACTTTTCTTAAGATGGGTGACTTTTATGAAAAGTTGCGACTTTTCCGTAAGGTTGTGACTTTTATGAAGGGTTATGACTTTTGACTTTTCCAAGGGGTTGTGTCATTTACGATAAGGCACAAAAACGTGTTCACACTACCCTTTGTTATCTATAAATAGAGGGATTTCTCTTATTTTTCAACAACATTTTTGAACTTCTTCTTCTGACACAAATAAATGTGTACTTTGCTCCCGTTGAGTGATTCACTTATACCATTATTATTTTTAACGATACACTATTATTTTTAATGATACACTAGTGAGTAAAATCGTTCTATCCTGGAAAATATATTTCAATAACATCGGATACTTGAGACGAATAATTTCTTTAAGGACACACGTGCATTCAGTATCGGACTCGATTTTCTTCTTTTCTGTTTCAATTCATTGTTACAGAGTCTATTATCAAAGGTTTTTTAAGTGTTTTACTAATACAGATTGGACAACAATTTGCATATATATATATACTAGAAACGCATGGCCCGTGCTCACGGGCCCAACATAATTAGTTTGTTCTTTGTAAATAAAATGTTGCTGGAAATTATTCAGTTATAAAAGCACAAATTGCAAGGATTACATTAATTCGGGTTGTGTGTATGTTCTAATATAAGGAATGATCTGAAAAATTAAAAACAAAGTCTCAAGCATTAAAGCAACTCAAACAACTTGTACAGGACAAAAAAAAAAATGCTCAAGAAGTTGTTCGGAACGTTATGATTTTACAATCTATCGTTCAAATTCTAGTGGTGTCACAACTTCTGGAGTATACAATGTGTCATAAATAACGTAAACTCTTCAACTCTTTGCAAGCATTTTCTTTGCAGTGCCCAGAGAAATGTTATATGTTGTTCCTACAAATTACTGAAAAGGCCACGCACCAGAAATAGTGGGGCAAGTTTATGTTAAATGTGTCAACAAAAAAGAGAGGAAAAATATTCATATTAAATAAATATGAAGTAGAAGAAATTAAATTCTAAATGAACAAATGCAAACTTGAAAATGCTCTTCCTTATTCCTGAAGAATGAGTATCAAAGGGATTGATCAAGAAAGATCTTCACAATTTCCGCATATTACAAATTTATATCATAAGATCTAGATAGAAGAAAGTAGTTCTTTTATAATTTAAAGTTTCATTGTACTTGTCATACATGTTCTAACTAATCCAAAAGCACATTTGACTACTGTTAATAGAAAGCAAAAAGATGAATGAGAGTTTATCTTTGAACTTATGTTTATATTGACCAAAATAGGTAAAAATAAAAAAGGAAATAAAATTGGATCAACTCTTTGGCAACTCATATTAGAAAGCAATCTTAAGATATCATGGACATATTTTTTATGTTGTCCTGCTAAAGATTAGAACTTTAGTTTGTACTTTATTATATAAAACTATAATGAACAGTTGGGCTAATTTTTCTCATTTCAACTAGTTTACTGATCGTCTTGATTACTGGGTACAAAAAAAGGAAACATGATCAATAATACATATCATTTTAAGGCCAAGTGAGTAGTAATTTTTTTACATGTAGTTAATGTAGGATCTGAAATATGCCTCAAAATGGCCTGAGCCGAAAGATTTTGCTTTTTTTATGGTAGTTGAGAAATTTAAAAATTCATTAGCTTCTAGCTAATGGCACCTAATGACTTGCTCCAAGTAGAACAACTTACATCAATGATAGAAGGGTGATAAACTTGAAATTGCTCTTATGCATACTCCTTAATTATTTAGTAATTTTCTCAGGTAAATGTCATTTGTATTGCTCTTCAATAGCAACCCCTGCATGGTTGGACTCATCTTTCTTCTTCAAATCCTACATACCAAATTAAGGTCCCTGTTATAACTAAGCACTTCAACAAAATGGTAATCAATAAAAGGATTTACAATATGAACTGTAACTTAATAAAGAGACTTAAAAATCAACATTTTTCTTTAATTCATGCATAGAAAAGTTCCTTGCTATAGCAAAAACAAATCATTACAAAGAATAATCAAGAGTCGACACTTCAAAATAACTGCACCTTAAATATTAAGATTCATATATGAAAGATCAAAAACACACATCTAATTAAGATACTCCACATCAAATATAGTAGTTGTACACCTCTCTTTTAGTTTGTGAAGGCTGAAATAAAGTTCACAGAATTTCAATTATTTCTGACATCAATGAACCATTCTTTACTAAGAAGTTTGAAAACGACTTTCATCAAATATATTAATGTGTGAAGGAAAGAAGACCTCCACACTTGAAAGCACATAGTAGATCATACTATAAGAAAATAGAAACACTCAAATGCTATTAGCTTCCAATAACAGGATATAACAAATGGGTTAGAGTTGTCACACACTTGCATCATTCAGTTACAACCAAAAAAAAATTGATTCTTGCGCCCACCAAGCTTGGCCTGATGAAAAAACTCTGCAGCAATAGGGATATAGATGTATTTTTAACTTCATTCCTTTGAGCTCATCGTCTACTCGTCTTGTTTACACATCATAAATTAAAATGAGAGTTTTCAATATATACTTACATAAATGCATCTCCACACTTGAGTATTTGAATGCTAATTGGTTTCATGAGAAACGAAATAAACTATTTTGCCTCTTTATTTTCTCATGCTTTTTTTCCTTAAGTACCTCAATTGAGAAAATGAGACGCATAAGAGAAGTTGTTAATTTTAAAAAGATATAGAGAAAGTTGCATATTAGCTTATCTAATTCCACATTGGAGGTATAATATTTTTTACTGGATAGTCATGCAAACATTACAAGGAAAAGACCAGGACACACTTCAAGCTCCTAAGAAGATTTCTTTTCGAGATGTGAACAGGCAAGGACATGTGTGCACCCGTGTTCACGATGCAGTATAAGTGGTATATTTCATATGAATCTCATATTAACATAAAGCACTCAAGAAATTCTAGAATCAGATAGAAAAGAGAGAACTTGAAATGCAGAAATAAATCGACATGAGTTCATATGCTTTAGATCTAATTGATAAAAATGTTGATAAACAATGGATTAGATTGCACAATTTATCAGAATAAAAAAGTAATAAAAACGAAGTATTACCTTATACGTCTCTACTTATTTGATCCACACAAGTATTAGTATATCATGGCGTCCATAATTATTGATGGTGAATGATCAAAATGATTTTTTCTTAGTTTGGTGAATGCTCTTGTTAAATTCTTCATTGCTATTAACTTTTTCATATATCATCTATGTTGCTCGGACTCTTAAAAATGCCAATGGGTACATGTCAGATTCTCCAAAGTAGTGTAATTTCAGAGAATCCGACAACGGTGTGGCATCAAAAGTGAAGAGTCCGCGCAACTAAGATGAGTATATGAATGGAAAAGCTCTCATATCGAATAAAGTTGTTCTATTTTCTCCCACCAAGCATCTGCCGTCAGAAAATACTATTTTCTCAACATGTAAGTGTAGAAACATTGGCGCCAATATTAAGTGCAGAGAGCCTCTTGATGACTACGCAAACTTTCACCTTTTTGGTGAGAGTTCGAATTCTGACTTACCAGTAAACAGAGTATCAACCCTAATCATAAATTGTAACATGCATACTGATAAATCTAACAATTACATCGAGCAAATTTAACAAAATGAAGAAATTGAAGTTAAAAAAAACCCGAAAAGGCGAAAACTCACCTCTCTGTACCATCAAATTCCAGCAAGTTTTCACCTTCAAAGCTGCCATTGTTGTCAATTTCCTTCTGATTTTCCTGTACACGAACTTCTTCCTTCTTCTCCTCTTCACCCTCAACAGACCCATAATTCCAAGATTGTCGTTCATCTCCCTAACCCTCAAACTCCGATTATGTCTTTTTGATTCATTCAAAGGGTGTTTCCGTGTTTTCTTTTCAAAATCCACCAAGGGTTTCTCCAGCCTCCTGCTGCTCAGCTGCAGATAACATCCCCCACTCACATCACCGCCGCCTGAGCTCGATTTCTGCAAATTAAGAAAGCGTCCCAATTCATTTTGAAGATGCGGGCACTACGAAAATAAAACAATCATAAAAAATTTAGATCCAAACCTGAAACTAAGTAATAATACCCTAATTAGCTTGTATTTTCCGTCAAAATCGTGAAACTTCTAGTTCAAACACATGCAAAACTAAAATAGAAAATATATCCAGAGGAACCCAATGAAGAAGCATGAATGAGACAATTCAGATAGAGGAGGCAGACGTATAAAGCAAAATTTGGCAAAAATAGACAAAGTAAAGGGATTAACCATGACTGTTGAAGCCTTTTCCCCTGCTTCATCGAGTGAACCAAGCTGCTCCAAAGAAGATAGACTTGAGAGGAAATTTTGGTTAAGGTGTAGGAGTTGAGTAATTGTAAGACATCTGTTTCAAAGTACCTACACGTGGCTATAAAGTAAAATTGTTAAAGCACTTTGGTACAGGCACCTACAGTTGTATTCCTACAACCTCTCATTTTTTGGCTTATATTTGTTTGGCAAAGAGAAGTGTGCACACGTGTATTCATCAATCAATAAATAAGCCTATATAAAAGTACAATCCACACAACATGATGTACAATTATATATTGCAGTGATAGTCCTTTTCTTGTTGGCTTATATATAAGGGTAATAATATATATATGATCTTGGTTAGATGTGTCATCTCTCTTAACCCAAGATTTTCATTTATCTATCGCTTCAATTTGATGTTCAGAAAATTTTCAGGAATTTAAATGAACTTTCTTTGTCACGAGACATTCAAGTATATTTTGTGTTGTTTGTTTACGGGTACATGTTATCTAAACACATCATTGATTTTAAGAATTCTTCACATTATGAAATTCTTGAGAATGAATTGTAACAAAAGAATCATGGCTAAGCTTTATGATGCGATCATTGTTGGGCATTAAAAGGTTTTAAAGAGAAATAAAGTATTTTTCTCAAAAGATATAATTTGAATAGCATATTTTCATATTGAGGGGTGATTATGACTTTTTTAAAGGATTTTGAATTTTTTAAAAGATTGTGATTTTTTTCTAATAAGACACAATAAACATTTGTTCTACTATCCTTTATTGGATATAAATAGAAAAGTTTTATCTCAATCTTCATGTACAAATTTTTCTGATCTTCTCTATTCTCTTCTTGAACTTTTAAAAGATGTCTATATTACCGTTGAATATGATTTAAACCGGTCTTCTTAAATAATAACATGATTGAAACGGAAGAAGTCTACACTGTATTAATGTCATTTTAATAATGAAACATATATTAATAAATAAGACAACCAGAGAGATTCTGGCTATGATTAATTTAACCAAAAGAATTAAAAGAATCCATGATGATCATTACCAAAAGCATGGTTATGAGGATAATTTGAAACATCCATAACAGGCTTGAAAAATGATTTATTACTATTCTCAACCATAATCTTGCTTGCATGAGTTATCACATTCTTTTTAAAGTCTTCCAAAGAATTTTTTAATTGCTCAAGCTCATGATAGGCAAGTTCACCTATAGGGGCTTCCCACCAATATTGACTTTCACAATTCTTCCTCATTTGATCAAATGCTTCACTCTTTTTCTTCTCAACTTCAACTTCATCAAAAATTTGAGTGAGTTGCAAGTTGAGCTCATAAACATTAACATCATGTTTATTATGAGACTCAAAAAGATGAGGTGGATTATTGGAGATTGGATGAGGATTTCGTGAAAGAAACCTATCAATAATGGACTCAACATTAATGTGGCCAAATGAGTAAGCTTTTCTCGTAGGGGAGAAAACTATTATGGCAATTTCAACCCCGCATAGTGTACATAGTTCACTAGCTTTCTTGAAAAGTCCTGAACGACGTTTAGAGAATGTGACTTGGAGGTGATTCTTGACTTCTATTTTGGCAATTTTGATCTTCTGCCGACCCATGCTTGGCTTCTTTGCCATGGCTAAAAGTTTATAACAAAAACAATTCTTCTTAGAAAGGAAGTAAGTTTGAGTTTGCATTTCAAGTGCACTAAACATGTACTATTTAAAGGTGTTTTGGAATTTACTCTTTACTACTATATTTTTCTTACATAGTTGATCATGATGTGTGTTGATTTGGGAGTTACAATATATTAAAATTTAAATGTCTTAATTAATGTATGGATATAAAGGGAAACTCAATGCACCTTAGTTGGCATATATTCCATATTTTTCCTCATAAAAGTCAACAGTACAATTTTTTTCTATATATCCCTTAATCAATAGTCAACCCCTTTATAAGTTGGTCCTAACGAAGCTAGTGAGGCTATCTTTTTTTCTTAAAAGCGCTTATTTTAGAGAATTGAAGTGTTGGACTAATCTTTTAAAATATTTTTGAGTAGTAGCAAGAGTACCATTCACAAGTTGAAAAAGTAGCTTCTCCCTAATAATACTTTTTGAAAATTTGGTCAAGCATAAAATATTGCTCTAATATTAATAAAAATATTTTTTCAAATTGATTATTTGAATATATACAAACTTCTATTCTCTAAAAAAACTTTCAAAGAGTACTTATTACCAACAAACAAAACATATTTCAAAATAAAGAAATTTTGATGGTAACCATAATCATGATAATCAAGAGGGTGAGTAACCTCTTAGAAGTAAATGATTATAAAGTAAGAAATAGTGAAACCGTTTACCACCATAAGATGAATAAATATATGATTGAATTTTAAGTTTTAATTTTTATACAATTAATGAATTTTAATATATAGAGATAGACATATATTACTTTATAGGCTTTACATTATAAGTGCATATAACTTAAATTTTATGTCGTTAAATTAGAAATCGATCATTTATTGCATATTAGAGAATTGCAACCTAAAGCCAAACTTGTCAATTCTCTTACAGTAAAAACTCACTAAATTAATGCTCGATTAGTTAATAATCTCTCTAAGATAATAGTTTTCTGCGGTCTCGATTTGGGCCAATGGAAAAAATCACTCATTTTTTATAAGATAATATATTTTCAAAGACCTCTATACAAATATATGGTCCCATTAATATTATAAATTAATAATTCTTTAAAAGTATAAATATATGTAAGACAATTTAGTGAAATATGATTCTATCATGTTATGTTTTTTGTTAAAATTTAAATCTAGTTGAAGCTCGTCCCTAACTTTTCTTATTGCATCCAAAAAATCCGGTGTTGTCTTTTCGGATTGAACCTTAAATTGTGAAGAGTTCAAGATGCGATAAGTGTTTCCTTACGCGTAACTGGATCCAAAGGTATTGTATCATCTTCAACTTTATCATCGACATTATTTTTTTCAATGATATTCATAATTTGTTCTAAGCTCTGGACCTCTAAACATGTAACATTTTCACTCATCACCCCTCACTTCCAACCCGAAGGTTGCGAGTTCGAGTCACCAAGGGAGCAAATTGGGTGGGAGCTCCTAGGGAGGGTAAAAAAAACATCCATTTTATTGCGGTAACGACATCATTAACCATGATCTCAAGTTCATGAATGACGTTTTCACAAGTGGGTTCATCCAAATTCTTTGAGATTTTATTCCCGAACAAATTTTTCGATGTCTAAATACTCTTTAAATTAATATATATTAATTTATCGATTAAATAATACATCTACAAAATAATAATATTTCATGGTCCACCTATATTTATTTTGAGAGGTTTTACTATAGTTAGATACTAATTATGAGAGGAAAGAACCAAAATGGTCCTTTATCTTTGAATTAAGAATCAAAGTAATCCTTATGTTTTAACATGGAGCACTAATAGTCCCCAAAACTTTTGAATATAGGTACACTTTTGATACTTTTGCAAACCTCCGTCTAAATTTTAACGGAACTTTCTTTTGTAAGTGATAAAATTTCTCCATAAAACTCAATTTTCCTTGTCTCTTTCTTTCCCTTATCAAATCAAACTTTTGATTTGTCTCTTCCTGTTCTTCTTCAAATCAAACTCTATTTCGTCATAATTGGAGCAAGTAGAATGAACTATAAGGCCAAATTATCACAGGGACAACTGATCGAGCACCTTGTGTGCAAGAAACTTGCTTGCTGATATACAAGACACTAATGTGCATAGCACCCTCTTCAAATTTAAACAATCAATCCATAGGACATTGAAGAAGACTCGATGACGATAAAATTTGTTTTGCATTCATAAAAACAAAGAATTTTATTCTTGCCCCAGATTTCCATTAAAGGGAGATACACAAAAAAAAAAAAGGAAAAGAATATATTCTTCAAAAACAAAAATGCAATTGAATAAGTTTTGCCTCTCCAAATATCAGTCTTTTGATTTTGATTTTATTTGTCTCATAGGGGAATCATAGGCGAATCAAAGTTATGAAATTATGGATGGCTACTATTTGAGAGAAAAGAAAGGGAAGATTTGGTTAGCTATGGTGGAAACCTTATTAACGTGCAAAAGAGAAAGTCTGTTAAAATTTTGACGGATGTTTGCAAGGGTACCAAATATGTACTAATTATTGAAACTCATAGGACTATTAGTGCTCCATGTTAAAACACAAGGATTACTTTGACTCTTAATTCAAAGTTAAAGGGCGATTTTGATCCTTTCCTCCTAATATTCTATGAATGGAAATCAGAATGCCACGATAAGAAGCTCAACATATTTGGTGATCTAAAGTCAAATTTTGGTGGTAGGCGATTTATATCAATGCAAGTTATGCAATAGAAATCAATAGTGTTCTCAATACCAAGTACCACGTAACAAGTATATACATGTACCTTCTGCCCCCGACATGCTAGGTAGGACCCATGTGGATACCCCTCCTTCTATTCAGTGGATCACACAGACAGAGGGACAAAAAGTCTGTATATACTACCTAGTCCCGACGCAGGACTCTGTAACCTATCCGGCATAGTATCAGATTTGCTTTGTCATGGTACTAGAGATACATATCAACCTCATTAAAATAAAAAGGGTCGGCATCCACATCGATCTATCAAGTATATAGTGAGCACATCCCCAATGCCTCTTTATCTTAAAAAACATATTTCAAAGTGGTAAAGGTGGTACGACTCACATTAAAATTAGTTTACGAGTAAAAGGGAAAAACCATACTATCACAAAATAATGGTAGTGAGAATCAATGTATTTACGGGGATCATACCACAAAACACGTGAAGGTTAGTATCAATGCAATGCATGTCATCACCATCATCCAAACAATAGCATCTAAAAAACCTAATGTACATAACCAAAATCACCTCGCTCCCAGAGCATAAAAATCAAACATGAAATCCAACTGGTCCTCGACCATGGCCCCGGGACATATAATATTCTAATATACTCAACAATTGCAACATAATAGGATCATCACTACTCAGGAAATGAAGGAATTTATGAAGGATCAAACAATCCTAAAAGTAACTCAAGGATCTCAACCTTTACCTGAAAGTACTACTCAAGTGAAAAATAAGCACAACTAATGCCAACCTACGGCTATAACAAACAATTAAGATTCCATGTACTAACGGAGGGTACCAAACCGTAGCAATTACTACAAGGAGCAATATAATACTAAAAAATCTCTAAGAACTCATTCTAAGGAACCTAGATCACCAACTATTATAAAGCCTCGAAGAGGATAGAACCACCAAAATAAGCCACAAGTAATGAATTTACATCCTAAGCTAAGGATTTCACAGGATAGAACTAGTTTAAGGCTCCAACGAGAATCAAGAAAAAAGAAATGAAGTAGTAATCCTAGCCCGTCAAATACTATCCCAACCCACATGTATACTAAGAATTATCTCATAGAGAAAAATCTAAAAGAAGTTCGACTGTAGTCTATCTAGAAGTCGAACTATAATCTCAAACTCTCCACAAGCTGCCTGACTCTTCTCCACATCCTTTAGATGTCTTGATATTATCAAAATCATAAACTATGCATCACTATGAGAAGAATAATATCCATATTATTATAACATATTTTGGCCCCAAAATAGGACCGTGATACCCATTAACGAAATTCAAAAATTGAATCTCTCACTAGCTAGGTGTCTAAAAGTTCTAGGAACTTGTGAACCATATTTGAACACAACTGGAGAATAAATAGGGCCCCAAATCTGTCCCTCAATTTAAGGTTCAAGAACACTAATTTAATGAAATTTAACGGAGGAATCGACAGAAAATTAAAAGGATAATGGTAGATTATCGGCCCTCAACGTATTTCCAAGTAATCCCTAGCTTTGACATTTGACATCCCCAATGAAGTCACCCAAGACCGAGCTCTTTAATCCACTTCTATAATTTATGAAGAATTAAGAAGATGATAGAAATATGTCCTCAGAGATGACTACTAAAGTGGTCACATGGCCGCTTAAGCGATCTAGTCAAAGGTGGTCAACTACCGCTAAAGTGGTCTAACAGCCTCTAAAGCAGTCAGAGGTCGCTAAAGTGGCTATGCAATAGATGTCCAACTAAGCGGTCTGGAGGCTACTAAAGAGGTCGCACCAGCAAGGCCAAAAATCAGGTAAGGCTCTGATGTTATTTGTTGCTCAGTATTTATCTGGGACCCCCTGGATGCATATGAAATATGTTACCCTGTCAAATTCGACGTATGGACTCATAAAATCATAGTATTTGATCAATTTTTGCATAAGAGATCATAGTTCAATAATTTAAATCAATAATCAAGAGAACCCATGACAATTGAAGAAAATCCTAACTCAATTGGGGATTTCTAACTTTGAAAATAGGAGAATTTGGGAACTCCGTGAATGGAAGGAATCCATGGATGAAAACTATCAGACCTTGAAGCCAATTTCTTATTTTCAATGGAGGAATTGAGACTTGACTTGAAACCCTAGGTTGAATCCTTCTTCTAGAAGCTTTCTAGAGAGAGAAATATTTGAGAGTTCTTATTTTTGGTGAATTTGAAGATAATGAAGTGAATGAACTAGTTTGGAGGTTGAAATCACTTATATAGGGGTCTTAGTGAAGGGTAAAACGACATGGTATAGGAATAAAATAATTAGAAAAAGACCCAACTACCGACCTACGGACCACTGCCGACAGATGGTGGATTGACCGAGGTTCGTCCTGCACGGTCGTCGTCCATGGTTAGAAGCTAGATTTTGGGGGTCTGGACCACAGGCCCTCAACCACGGACCGTGGACCAACCAACAGTCTGTGGGTCCGGCCGTGGTTTTGGACCTCTGAGCCAAAGTTGGGGGTGACCAACCACGGACCACACCTACGGTCTGTGGTCCCATCCACGGGCCGTGGTTTGGCCGCCATCAGTTAGCACCTACAACTTCCAAAAACTTCTATGCTTCCCTCTTCCGGATCTGGGGGGTTAAATATCTCCCCCTTGGGATCATTCGTCCTCGAACGAGATTCAAACTAGTACGAAAAGGGGTAGGAGAGAAACTAACAACCCAACCATCAATGGAACTTGATCTAAATGTATATAAACCAAGGAGGAAATATCGACTCCAAGCTAGGACGTAATCAAAACATCGTAAGAGGGATGGAATTAAATTTAACTGCCTATTATGCATGCAATACATATATCCGAGGAGGAAACATCAATCCAAGCTAACATCCGAGGAGGAAACATCAACTTCAAGCTAAAACATGATCATGTCATCGTATCATGTAGTCTATGTGCAATTCATACTCAAATGCACATAAACATGTAGAAATCAATCAAATTGACTCATTTTCTCAAAACTTAAACTTTTCATGAATCATACATAGTAAAGAAATCATGGAAACATTTAAGGCACGTGACTCCAAAAACAAAGAACAAACCATGAGGAACTCATTACCTCAAGCTAGGGGAGGAGTAGAAGGATATAGATAAGGGTATCGGGTCATCATATCATCCTCGGCCTCCCAAGTATCACCCTCAACTAACTGGCCGATCTAAAATCTCAACCGGAACTTCTTCATAAGAAAGATTCTCCTTAACTCCCAAACCTTCTAAGGGAATTATAAATGTCGGATCACCAACACATTTCTTCAACATAGAGATATGGAAAACTGAATTCCCCGATAACTCATTTGGCAAATTTAGTTCATAAGCAACCTTACCAACACGTCTCAAAATCTGATATGGGCCTACATAACGAGGACTAAGCTTCCCTTTCTTACCAAACTTCATTACACCCTTCATGGGTGAAATTTTCAAGTAAACACAATCATGAACATGAAACTCAAGATTTCTTCTTCTTACATCGACATATGACTTTTGCCGACTTTGAGCCGATTTCAACCTTTCTCTTATAAGTCGAACTTTCTCTATGGCCTCATGTACCAATTCGAAACCTATTAGGGCATCTCCACCCACCTCAAAACAACCTATAGAAGATCTACACCTCCTACCATATAATACCTCAAATGGAGCCATATCAATACTCGAGTGATAGCTATTGTTATAAGCAAACTCAATCAATGGCAAGTGGTCATCCCAATTACCCTTAAAATCAATCACACAATCCCTTAACATGTCTTCAGAGTTTGGATAGTACGCTCCGCTTGCCAATCGGTTTAGGGATAATAGGTCGTTCGAAGATTAACACGAGTACCAAGACCCTTTTGGAAAAACTTCCAAAATTGAGAAGTGAATTGGGTACCACAATGGGAAATAATTGACAAAGGCACTCCGTGCAACTTTGTCATTTCTCTCAAGTACACCTTTTGTCACGCCCCAAACTCAAGGGGAGCAACTGGCTCCTAATGCCAGAACTCATGCCCGAGCAGACCCTGCTGAACCATTTGTTACTAGCGCATGACAGCCACACGCAATCAAGAAAACAAACAAGTATATCTCAACTTAAAATTAAGCTCTCGGCTGGCAAGGCCCCTGTCAACAGACCTATAAAAGAAACAGCTACTCCTAAGAGTTCATATAAAGAAATATCCAACTAGCACAAAAGTCCTAATTGGGCCATCGAGGCCACCATGATCTCTATACCGAAACTTAAAGCAGGTACATGTTAAGACAATATATCAAGCAACTAACAAGCTTCAGCAAACTAACAAACTAGGTCAACATGGCCATAACGTAGCTATACACCCCACACACTAGTCTGCAAGCCTCTAAGAGTAGTAAATTGGTGGGACAGGGGCCCAGTCTACCCATGAAAATATATACAACAAAAGCTAACAAACCTCCCAACTCTGGCAGCTCCGGAGGAAAGGGTCTAGCCAACCGGATAGAAGTCAATCCTACTGCTGAGGAGGTCTACTGGGTCGTCTATTGGGACCTACAGGCATGAATGCAGTACCCCCAGGAAATTGGGCATCAGTATGAAATAATATACCGAGTATGAAAGGCAATAAACTATGAGCAGGTATCCTAATATACTGAAGTAATCCGATAAATAAATCAAGGATAAGATAAGTGTACTGACCTGCTCCTAAATCTAAACTTATCAAAAGTAATAAAACAACAACCTTACCAAGCCCCTATAAGCTCGACAGGTATAAACAGCACAAAAGACCACCTACCCAGGCTCCCATAAGCCCAGAAGGTGCCAATCAGTCTATATACCCCTATCGGTAGTCCCCTAGCCCCGTAGGCAATCACATAGCCCTCTTAGGTATTAATATAGCCCCGTAGGCGGTACATATCTCTCTAAGGAATCAACATAGCTTATAGACAACTCATAGCCCTCTTAGGCAACAACATGGCCTTGTAGGCTGCACATAGCCTTCTTAGGCATCAATATATCCCCGTGGGCAGAACATAGCCCTTCTAGGCATAGATCACATTCATGTAGCTAACCACAATATCCCCAAGGGCAATAATAATAATCCAATAGGCTAGAAGCGAGCAATTTAGCTATAAGCAACGGATACGAATAGCTTCTAAGTCAGTCCAACATAGGGACGCTACTAACTGAATAAGAATCCTAACAAGGGAGGATTATATCCAACTCGAGTAGCCAATAATCAACAATAATGGCTACAAGTATAACAAGGATAACAACCCAATTACATTGCTCCTAAGCTTAAAGGAAACATGTCGTAAGAAGGGAATAGCCTTAACATACCTTTCTTGCTGAATTCACGTGGCCTAACAACTTTTAATCAGAACCACCTCAATACTACAATAAGACAGGACCATAATCAACACACAAGAATAGAAGATACCATGATAATGCGTTAAAAGATATGTATTTTCATCGCAAATTGCTTTTGGCAACTTATCAAAGCTAGAGTCGATGAAAGAAGGGTATTACATTGATCTTAAGTTCGTAATACACCTCAAAACCTTAAAATATGTCCAAACCCTTGCTGTCCCAACACCAAAGTATGATATGCTACGAAATCGACAAAACAAATTATACCATGTTGATGAGCTCAATGCGTAGAACAACTTTTGTCAAGGACTTAGGTTGAGAAAATCTATAATTTGGTTGATCCTAGAAGTGGGTTTTTTTAGTTTTCTGGTTCTTCACTAAAAAAATGAAGAAAAGTTGAAAAAGAAGATATATAAAAAGTTCCACCGACCTAGGGGACCCACCTCACGTGCCTTCTTGTGCAGTCTCGCAAAAACACAAATATATCTCTATTCTGAAGTTGTATGAATGAACAGTTTGATGCGTTGGAAACTAGACTCGTAGACCTTCAATTTCATTTCTCGTGGGCCCTATAAATCTTTATAGATTGGGAGAAAACCTCCGAGACATTTGACCCAAACTTCAGAGAAATCTTTAAAAAGGAACTTACGATAACTTTCACCAACTTTTATTTTGCGACTTACCTAACTTCAAAACTTGAGATACAAACCTTGACCACTTCAAATATGACATACAACATCATTCTTAATCTATTACTCAGCCTCTTTGTCTTTCCACGAAGGTACGAGTTAATTTAGACGTTTCGGAAAGTCAGGGTGTTACACCTTGACGGGGATAAAATGAGTCGATTTCCTCATCCGATCTACTATAACCCAAATCGAGTCATGTTTTCGCAGGGTTTGAGGCAAGCCAACAATATAGTCCATGTTCAAATCTTCCCATTTCCAAGTAGGAATGCTAATTTCTTGGGACAAACCTCCCAGTTTTTTATGATTAACTTTCACTTGTTGACAATTAGGGCACTTAGTCACAAATTCCGCAATATCATTCTTCATCCAATTCCACCAATAGACCTCTCGTAAATCACGGTACATCTTGGTGGCTCCCCGATGAATGGAATACTGTGAACTATAGGATTCTGATAAGATTTGTTCCCTCAAGTTGTCAACATTCAGAACAAACAAAGGACCTTGATATCTAAGTACACCATCTCCCCTTGGGAGAAAGCCTCAACAGATTTCTTAAGCACCGCTTGTTTTAATTCAACTAAAATTGGATCAAGACCTTGCTTGACTTTCACATCTGCCACAAAAGATGATTCTGAGCCGTTGTTAACCATAACTCCACCCTTGGTGGGGTCCACTAACCAAACACCCAACCGGAACATTCTATGAATATCTCAAACAAACTCTCTCTTACCTTCTTCAATATGAGCAACACTATCCATGGATAACCAACTAAAAGCATCTGCCGCCACATTAGCCTTACCGGGGTGGTAGAGAACACTCATATCATAATCTTTCAATAACTCAACCCACCTTCTTTAGCGAAGATTTAGATCTTTCTGATTAAACACATATTGCAAAATTTTGTGGTCGGTAAACATATCTACATAAAGACCATACAAATAATGCCTCCAAATCTTTAAGGCAAAAACAACCGCTGATAGTTCAAGGTCATGGATAGGATAATTCTTGTCATGAATCTTAAGTTGCCTTGAGGCATTGGCAATAACTTTCCCATTTTGCATAAGTACACACCTTAGCCCAATTCTTGACGCATCACAATAAACAACAAAACCATCAGTCCCTTTCGATAATGTCAACACCGGAGCAAAAGTAATTCTATCCTTCAACTTTTGGAAACTCTTCTCACACGCTTCAAACCATATGAACTTAGCCTTCTTTTGAGTCAAAGTCGTCAAAGGAGAGGCAATTAAAGAGAATCCCTCAACAAACCTTCTATAGTAACTGGCTAAACACAAGAAACTCCTAATATATCTGAAGGGGTTAGTGTTCTAGGCCAACTCTCGACTGCATCCGTCTACTTAGGATCTACTTGAATGCCCTTACTTGAAACACTGTGGCTAAGAAAAACTATGAACCTTAGCCAAAACTCACACTTGCTAAACTTTGCAAAGAGTTGTTGGTCCTTAAGAATTTGCAATACGATCCTCCAATGATTAATATGCTCATTCGCACTTCTCGAATAAATCAATATATCATCAATGAACACAATCACAAACATGTCAAGGTATTGTCTAAACACCCTATTCATCAAATCCATAAACGCAGCCGGAGCATTAGTCAACCCAAACGACATTACCAAAAACTCATAATGACAGTACCGAGTTCAAAAATCCATCTTTGGAATATCATCTTCCTTCACCCTCAATTGGTGATAACCGATCGAAGATCAATCTTAGAAAAGTAACTCGCCTTGAAGTTGGTCAAACAAGTCATCTATCCTTCGAAGAGGATAGTCATTCTTAATGGTCACCATGTTCAACTGACGATAGTCTATACACATACGAAGAGAACCATATTTATTTCTAACAAACAATACTGGAGCACCCCATGGAGAGATACTCGGTCGGATGAAACTTTAGCCAAAAAATCTTTCAATTGTTCTTTCAACTCCTTAAGTTCTGCCGGATCCATACGGTAAGAAGGAATACAAATAGGTTGTGTATCTGGGAGAAGGTCAATACCGAAGTCTAATTCTCTTTCGGGAGGAATATCGGGTAAATCATCTAGGAACATTTCTAGAAACTCATTAATAACAGAGACCGACTCAAGAGTAGGGATTTCAGAATCCACATCCTTCACCCTAACTAGATGGTAAATGCAACCCTTAGAAATCATCTTTCTACCTTTAAGACAAGAGACAAACTGACCCTTAGGCATATAATTTCCCCCTTTCCACTCTAGGACAGACTCATTTGGGAACTGAAACTTGACTGCACGAGTTCTATAATCAATAGAAGCATAACATGAGTGCATCCAATCTATACCAATGATAACATCAAAATCTATCGTATCAAGCTCTACCAAGTCAACTAGAGTAACTCTATGGTACAAGGAAATGGGATATTTTCTATAAACCCTCTTAGCCACAATAGAATCACCAACAAGAGTAGAGACAGAAAAAGGATTTAACAACACATCTGGAAGAACATTAAACCTCATAGCAACATATGGCATCACAAAAGGCAAGGTAGCACCGGGATAAAGTAAAGCATAAACATCTAGTTGGAAGACTTTCAACATACTGGTAACCACATCGGGAAAGCCCTCTTGTTCACCACGAGTCTGAAGTGCATATAATTGATTTTGTTTGGGAGCATTGGGACCCGAACCACTAGGAGGAGCTTGCTTGCCCTCTCTTCCTTTAGCCGTAAGCATCGGTCAATCCCTAATTTTATGACAACTCTTACCACAACTGAAGCAACCATCTATGTCGTCTAAGCACTTACCCTCATGCTTCTTTCCACACCTAGTACAAGTAGACATAGGAAATGAAGATCCATTACCATTCCCTCTTTCAGGCTTAGGGTTAGACACCCTATATTTGTTAAATGTAGGATGAGCATTGGAGGAACCTTGATTGGCTTTTGTCGAAACCTAGGACGACCATGTCCCTCGGACCTTACATGAGAGAAATTACCATCACTGATTTTAGCCCTTTTTGTCTCCCTAGAATTTTCCTTAAGTTTCTCATCTTCGATCTGTTGAGCATGAACCACGAGATGAGAGATGTCCATGTCATTAATGAGCATGGTGGTATGACACTCTTTAACCACCATTTCAGACACACCCAAAATGAACTTACTCATTTTTGCCCTCGAATCGGCAACCATTGTTGGAGCATAGTTAGACAATTGTGTGAACTTTAAAGCATATTCCCTCACACTCGTACTTCTTTGACGAAGGTTGATAAACTCATGCACCTTAGACTTCCTCATCTCAAGGGGAAAAAACCTATCAAGAAAAGAGACCTTAAACTTCTCCCAATCAGTAGTACCCGCATCTTCTGGTCTCCCGTCTTTCCTTTGGTTGTACCATATTTGAGCAACACCTTTAAGTTGATAAGTGGCCAACTCTTCCTTTTCCACCGACGTCACTCCCATGATCATCAAGACCTTATAAACCTCAACAATGAACTCTTAAGGATCTTCCTCAACCTTAGAACCATGAAACTCAGGAGGATTCATCCTAGTAAAGTCCCTCACTCTCGATGTCGTTGTACCCACATTTGGGTTCATGGGAGCCACAACCTCCCTATTGGCTTGGGACATCACAGCTTGATCCAACACTTGAAAAGCAGCCCTAAACTTCACATTAGTCACTTGCTCGGCCAAAGGATCGATCGGAACTTGAGGAGCTTCTTGTTCCGCATTCTCCCCAAACTCCTTCTAGCATAAACTCTTCGAGTAGCCATATCATGTAGAGCATTGGATAAGGATTATGAGAGATACCTTATAAAGTTAAAATCTATCGCATGACTTTAGAGTAATAAAAGAAGTGGATTTTCCTAATCATCTTGTAGCCTCTCATTTATAAATGTGGCGCGCGCTTCACACTTATGAACAAGACTCTACTCAACGTGGTTTATAAGACTTCCTAGGACCATTCTAAACCTTGTGCTCTGATTACCAAGTTTGTCACAACCTAGGGGTACCCCCTAGATGTAACATGGCGCGTAGGACCCAGAGAGACCTCATAGAAGCCACTTAGCATTCATAACATAAGAAATAGAACAAAAGAAGTAAAGACAACATTTCAAGTCTAATAGTTTTATAAAAGTAAAGCGGAAGTCTAAAACACTTGTCTCAATAGCCACCTAATACAATAAATGAAATTGGGTCTAGCCTATACATTATGTCCAAAACTGGAAATAAGAAAGAAACTAGGAACAATGAAAATCCGTCCTCAAAGTATGAGGACTCACCAAAGCTCGGGAACCTCACAATCAACCACTAGCCACGAAACTGAGAAGCCTGACTGTCGGACCCTACATTTGGGGAAATGTAGGCAAGAGTATGCGCTAGTACAAACTAATGTACCAAGTATGATAGCTATGCATAAAACATTTAAATCATGCTAAAAGGGGACATTTCATGACATGCAATTGACCAAGATAAAACATGATATAAAAGGGTTAGAAAACATAACTCATAAAACATGGTCAATGTGGGCTAACATCATTTAAAAACTTTGAGCACATATGAGATACTTCTTGAAGTAACCTTAGTTCATTATTATTATGGGAATTAGCCTTAACCGACATAGAGACCATGTGAGCTATAACATGATCCCTTGGTGTCTCCCATACCAAAAAGGGTTGTCCTACTTGCCAAGGTAAGGACCATAAATATCTAGCTTAAGTGGATCCACTAGCTAATGTGGGAACATAGGTAAGGGATAAGGAGATTGCTTCTAGAAACCCGGCCTCTACTAACAAGAGAGTTTCCATCTCAATATTCTCTCGGTACTAAGCATAAATCCCACGAAATAATCCTTTCTTACTTGTTCTTATTATCCATGGAAGGGCACGTCATCTTGCCAATCTAATCTAAGTCATTATCCATGGAAAGGTATCATTCAATAACCAATCCAAGCTAAATCATTAGGATAGCTCTTAATTTTTTATTCAATTAGGTGAGAAGACCTTTCAACCTTAGAATCCTTATTATGTGAGAAAACCTTTCACAATCATGCTTTCATGTGTATATGAGAAGAATCCTTTCAACAACACATCAACAACATCATTATTGATACTTTACTCTCAAAGCATCCTTAAAACATTTGCATAGATTTCATAAAGACATGCATAATTCCATAATTTACCTTTCAAGGTTAAAAACCCACTTTCAATTATCAACCTTTAGAAAACATGGGTCAGATATGGATTTCATCATAAACTCATGTAATTCTATCAATACATGCTTAATTTCATAAAACTCTTCCTTCATAATCAAAATCCCACATCATACGATCATAACTTGGAAAACATTAGGATTACATGGGTTCATAAGGAAATCATCATAAAATCATAGTATTTCATCAATTCTTGGATAAGAGATCATAGTTCAATCATTTTAATCAATAATCAAGAGAACCCATGACAATTGAAGAAAACCCTAACTCAATTGGGGATTTCTAACTTCGAAAATAGGAGAATTTGGGAACTCCATGAATGGAAGGAATTCATGGATGAAAACTATCATACCTTGAAGCCAATTGCTTATCTTCAATGGAGGAATTGAGACTTGACTTGAAACCCTAGGTTGAATCCTTCTTCTACAAGCTTTCTAGAGAGAGAAATATTTGAGAGTTCTTATTTTTGGTGAATTTAAAGAGAATGAAGTGAATGAACTAATTTGGGGGTTGGAATCACCTATATAGGGGTCTTAATGAAGGGTAAAACGATGTGGTACAGGGATAAAATAATTAGGAAACTGCCCCTAAAGTAACCTATGACCTACCGACCTACCGACCATTGCTTGACGGACCGTGGACTGACCGACGGTCCATCCTACACGGCCGTCGTCCATGGTCAGAAACTGGATTTGGGGGTCTGGACCACGGGCCCTCAACCATGGACTGTGGACCAACCGATGGTCTGTGGGTCCGGCCGTGGTTCTAGACCTCTAAGTCAAATTTAGGGGTGACCAACCACGGACCACACCTACGATCCGTGGTCCCATCCACGGGCCGTGATTAGCCGCCGTCAGTTGGCACCTACAACTTCTAAAAATTTCTATCTTTCCCTCTTTCGAATCCGGGATGTTCTAGAAAAAAATGCTGGAAAATGACGTAGAGGGTCATTATAATAATTGCTTACTTAGATGAAAAAATAATGTAAAAGTGAAATTTTCTTGTAAGGAAAAAATGAGAAGACATAATTTGTCTCACTTATCACTTAATTCAAATATCAAGTGTAAATGACCTAAAAAGATCTAAATTGTTTTAAAACATAAGTTTAGAATAATTTAATTATAAAGAAAAGAAGGCAAGAAATGTAGATAGAAGAGAGAACTTTCCTTTTTATTCAAGTGTATTCTCCAAATGGTGAATGATATCTCTATTTCTAGTGTTGAGATATCATATCCAAAGGTCACCTTGTTAAAAGCCAAACTAGTAGATACATAGTTATCCACCAAGGTTCATATCACCTTGGAATCATACATACATGGATTCATCAATTAATTCTTGAAGTAATCAAATGGACGATTCCACAATTCAATGAATTTATAAGACTTGCCCTTGGATGTCCATTTATAATGTGCCTCGTTAAATCTTTACTAGAAAATACTCTGTGGGAAAAAATTCTAGTGATGGAAAAAGAGTACACATATCTTTTGATACGCATTATTTGTTGCCTTATTAAGAACCTTGTCTAGAAAACCCAATGGGACAAAACCTCGGTCAAGGGAAAAAGAGTGCAGCGCGAATTATACTACCCCTGATCAAAACATCACTTAATTTATCGTGATGATGTCATCCAATCTTATATACCAACTTCTCAAATATTGATAGTGTCTTTGTGATCAAATCACATTCACGAAGATGTTGCATGATTGAACTCATTCTGATATATCATTTTCTGGTTTTATGGATATGATGAGACTTTGAGCTTAGCTAAATACATTCTTTAAAATTACTTTATTTGTGACCTCGTTGTTGCAAATAAATTGTGCACTCAACTTGTTCATAGCAACAATTATTTTGTGGACATTTTCATTTGCAGCTGATTATCATCTAGAATAACTTCAAATAAATTTCTTTGATGTCAACATCTTCTCGTTAGGGAGGGGTAGAATCTTGTAAATAAACTCACTGCAAAATATTTGCTTGTATATAACAAGGTTCATTAGTGTCTCCAATTGACTGATATATGAAGTTTCATCACTAAGAAGCTTTTTATCCTTCTCTTGAGATCAAAATGAATCTTTATTTTGTCAAGTGATATCATAATCATTGGGGTACTCAATGCATGTGATTTATTCATATAAAATCGCATCAAAACTTTTCTGTGCATGTTGATTGATGAACAAATATTTCATTTGTCAAATTCTGAATCTGTAGGTCAAGATAAAATTTTGTCTTTCCGGGATCTTTTCATTTTAGATTTCCTTCTCAAACACTCAACAACTTTTGAAAGCTCTTTAAAAGTTCTAATAATGTTCAAGTCATCAGCATACATAACAAATTCAAATACTGACCTTTTCACAAAAATGCAAGGACAATTAGAGTCATTTATTTTACCCTTTCTTCCTTGATTATTTCAATCCATATTAGGATTCTTGAAGTTTTGTTGAAAAAGTTTCTTTCAAACTTTTGTCTATTTCAGACACCTTGAATGCTTCAAGGACAATTATTCATTAGATGCATTCAAGTTTTTCATAAGGTGTCGCATCAAAATAATCCTCATTGCATCCATCATAGGAGAAAATATCTCCAGTAATACCAGGACTTTTGCAGAAACCTTTATGACTCAAGGCACAAGCCGTACTTGATATCTTGTGGTTATACTATCGCATAATAATTTATTTATACCCCACTGACATTATACTTTGATTTATGGACTATCAGTCCAAAATGTCACTTTTCTAAGTGAAACAAAATAACTTGAATTATGCATTTTATTTAGCCAATTAGTTATTTTTCCACACTATGTGACAAATGGGAATTCAAGATTCTCATCACGATTTATATAATTGAGCGCTACTTTATATCAAAGATACTGTCTACGGTTATTTGATATTGATTCCAATATGACATAACTTATCAAGATTTCTTCATTTTTCATACAATACTATTGAATTTATGTTCATATATAATTGCATGTGATATTTTGTAAGAAATAAAATGTCTCGAACAAGTCGCGAGATTGGCTTTGTCACACGAGTAATCGTCTCTTACATCGAGGAACGTGAATAGATAAGTTACACCACTATATTATGACTTGTTTTATGAACCAAACAAATGTTTCTCTAATAAAATGAGTTTAAGGACCACTAAAGAGAGAAACTAGGGTTAAACATCTGAAGGTATTTAGACCAAGGTTTGTACGATGTTGGATGATTGAAAGAATGAGACAAATATACCAGTATAAGGTGAGAAAATCGTAGCACGTGTTTCATACCACGTGTGTCAAGCGATCAATGGGTCAATGAAAGAATGGTACATGCTTCTTCATTATGTGAGACCCTGAAAATTTAAAATGACTTTTCAACGAAATACCCTTTGACCTTTTGTTGTTTCTTGAAGTTTCAATCAATGTTGCTACTTTAGCATGTTACTAATAGCCATGATTGATTTGGCAATGCAGAGTGCATGTATAGTAAAGCAGTTGAGTTGGAACAAATAGTTATGAGTAGAAAGGAAAGACAATTAATTGGATAAAAAACTTGTATACACAAGCCGGCTATTGCACTAACCATATTGGCATTGAGTGTACTTGTGTGTATAAAGCTAAACATGAACTCGAGTTAACCTCTCTAAGAGGATGAGGGATCAAATAAGTAACTACTGAAGTAGTGAATGATGTCTGGGGTATTGTGAGTAATAGTGTGCTAAAAATTATAGTGAATTATTTCCACATGTGATTGGATTCCTATGTAAGGCTTGTAAAACCTTAAAGGTAAGGTCTTCATGCTCACAGGTCGCACAAACTATTTATCGTATAAATTGTGTGTTTGATTAATAATGTGTTTGCTTGGGTTTTGTCCACCATGTGCAAAGTGGGAGATGTAAGTTTTGGGTCGTGGGTTGCCCGTGGACCGACCCGACTCAACCAGATTCTGCCTGACCCAATCTAGTTTTGTCCTATATATCTTATTTAATTAATTAATTAGATAATCCTTTTAAAAGATAAGAGAGAATAGTTACAGAATAACTGCTCAACCTCCCCTTAAAAGGCTCCTAGTTGGAGTAACTTTTTCAGACGTGTAAACGTAAAAGAAAGAGGGGAAGAATGTGACAAAGGTAAACACCAAGGATAAGTAAAGAAACAAAGAAGAAAGTTTCTTACACAAATCAAGCTATACACTAAGGAGACTCTTAGTTTGTGAACAAAAACGATCTTGGTTTCCTTGTGATTCAAAGAGAGATCTGGAGCAATTCCTTTCAACAACAAATATTTCTGCTGCAAGTTATAAGGTACACATCTTGTTGTTATTTTGTCCTTAAAATTCCATCAATTTCATACAAAAGAGTTTGATAAAAACGGAAGTCCAAACATAGGTCTCAAAGCCATCTATTAGATCAAGGAAGTGATTGGAACGTAACTCATACATCACATACAAAATCTGAAATAAAAATGACATAAAAGTAACAAAATAGTCTCGGTCATCAGTCCTCGGAAAATGACATAAGGGATCACTAGCCACGAGTGTGGAAAATAGAAACGTCGGACCCTTCATTAGTGAAATAATGTAGGCGCAAGTATGTGTTAGTACATGGAATGTACTAAGTATGAGGCAATATGCATAAACATAGGCATGATAGCATAAGTAACTTAAAACAAGTAGACATGATCGTATGGGACATTTAAAAGCTTTAAAGAGAAGATGGCATAAAAATCATGAAAACTTGGTCAAGTATATTAACATAAAGGACATAAGAAAGCTTTGAAAAAACCTTAGTCATTTTGTGGGATGTTAGCTTTAACCGATAATAAGACCATGTGAGCTATATCATATAATCTAGTATATCCCTGTTACCAAAAGAAGGGGAAATTACTTACCAAGGTAGAATCCGTACATATCAGCATTTACTAAAGTGGATCCACTAGTTAGGTCATTTAAGACAATCCTACGGGAGCACGTACTTAGAGACTAGAGGTTGTTACTAGAAACTACCCAATTTGAGCCTCCACTTCAAAGTCCTCTCGGTGCTAAGTCTAAATCCCAACAGAATAGATAAAAGTCAAATATCATTTTAACATAGGAAAGGCAATGATCAATGTCAGTCCACATATTTCAAGATCAAAACATATAATAGATCATGTAACATAATTCAACATAGATAAGAAAATCTTTCACCAATGTGAATTCATTTGTGAGAAATATATTTCACAATCATGATCATAATAGTATGTGAGAAATCATTTCATAATAACATCAATACTTTCCTTTCAAAGAATTATCTATTCATTTTCAATGAATTCATGAAAATATGCATATCTTCATAACCTCACAACTTCATAATTCATAGTTCACAGGTTCATCATAGAATAATGGTTGAAAAGCATAATTTAAGCATGGGTAAATGCAATTTCAACTACATATAATAGATTAACATCTAATAATGCATTAGAAGACTTAATTAATCATAAATTATCATAAGAGAATGAAACCCACATTCATTAATTTGAAACCCTAACTTGATCATTTGAAAAATTGAATTGGAACTTGAAATACTTAGGGACCCCATGGAGGAAAGGACTCCATGGGTGAATACACACAAACCTTGATCCTTTTATCCCAACAAAATGGAGAATTTGAGACTTGATTGAAACTCTAACTCTTTTTCTTCTTCCCTAAACTGGAGAGAATTTGGGAGCATTAATTTGGTCAAGTTTAGAGGATTTAGGAGAATGAGTTGAAAATGGGTTAACTAGGGCTTAAAAACATTTATATAGGGCTTAGGGAAATAGGTAAAATGGCATTGTATAGATTAAAAAAATTAAAAAATGACCCAAAAATCCCTATAAAAATAACCGTCAGGCCCTATCTACGGTCCGCCGTAGGTCCTTCTGCGGACCGTACTGGTAAACCGTAGATAGGTTACTAGGACTTCAAATATTACTTAATTTTGAGGAACAATATGTAGACCGCACATACCAACCGTAGAACCAACCTTTAACCTTTAAAATTTCACTAAGTCAGGGACTCACCTACGATACCTATCTACGACTCGTACAAAGGTTGACAAACCGTCCTAGTGAATCGTAAAAGGGTACAGGGACTTGATTTCAAAAATTTATTTTCCATAGTTCCTACGGTTGTCATCTACGGCAGGTAGGAGCTTCAACAGTCTGTAGGTGGGATCCGTAAACATAGAAACCAGCTCAAAACTATTTTTCTTCTTTTTCAAGTCTGAGGTGTTACAATTTATAACACTCTCAACTTATTGTTTGCATTATAATTTGATTTTTGATTTGTCTTGATTATTTTCGAATTATTTTAGATACTCGCAATAATTTGTGAACCTAATTTTCCCTTTAACCCCTTGTTTGGAGGGTTGTTACCCATTGTATTGTATTGTATTGTTAGTTTAAATTCAATTTTTGTTTTGATCATTACTTAAATTCTAGGGGAAACAAAGCAAATACCTCATAAAAGCAAAATAATTACAAACATATACCCTTTTGCATTCATACGCCATTAAATAATTATACTATATACCCCCATCCCCCACAAACTAATTTCGCTTCACTACTAAATTAGTATCATATATTGTATTGGTATCATTAAGGTTGATAATTTCACTTAATTGATACAAAATCAGTATATATATATATACTCCATTGGTATCATTAAGGTTTCATGTTCAGAAATTACTCATTAGCCAACGATACTATAAGAGTATATGTATCTTGTTGTGGTATCATTAAGGTTTCTTGTTCATTACTCATTGGTCAATGATACCATAAGAGTATATGTATATTGTTGTGGTATCATTAAGGTTTCTTGTTCAAAAATTACTCATTAGTGAATGATACTATATATATATATGGTATCATTATGGTTTCTTGTTCAGAAATCACTCATTAGTATCATTGTAATGACCGATTTGATATGATTGCATCGTTACCTTAATATTTTCTTCTCACTTTGTCTTTACTTATTATTGATTAATAATCATATCGCAGATTATTAACTAAATAAAAAGAAGAATAAAAATGTTTATATTAAGGAAAGCAAAATCATTAAATGAGAAACCACAATCGTTTGCAAAGTTTACTTGTTTCTCATAAAGCTAATTAATTAAAATAATATAATATTAGAAGGGATACATTGGTTAAATTATAACTGTCTCGCATTAACAACAAATAAATTACAACAATAGTTACACGAAAATCAAAATAAGAAAAATAAACATATCGTAAATCACAAGAAAGGTAAGTGTCGTGATGTCAAATTTGTAAGGAGGTATTTGAAATTATTCCTAAAAATATGTGTCATGAGGTCAAATTTGTAAGGAGGTATTTGAAATTATTCCTAAAAATAATGGTAGATTTTCTATAAAGGGAATATTCTATTTATAATTTTAATGAATTTAAATTACAATTTATAATATGACACAACATAAGTTAAATTATACTGTAAGTAAAACATCTAAGGCAAAAAATTATTATATGAAATAAAAAATAATATTACATAAGAGGGGAAAATGAAACAGGAAAGGGCATACTATACAATTTGCATGGGCAAGAATATCAATTATTTATAATTAGAGTGGTAATTATATGATTTTTAAAATAAATTTGGGGTATAATATATAGTTTTCACCAATGTAATTATTCATCCCTAATGAATAGAATTAGTAATAACCTATCTTTCTAACCATATCTACCCACAGTATACAGAGTAGCGATAATTCCAATTTAATAATTTCTAACCATGACATAATTCCAATTAAATAAATTTCTAACCATGACATAATAAAAAATTGGGATAATTTCAGAGACTTGTCTTCAGGTTTTTAATATTATACTTACTTCTCTTAATTTCATTTTTTTAACCATACCATTTTTCGTAGCGGAACTGGTAGTTAAGGAATTCATGGAAGTGATAGTGTGGTAGGTGGTAGTGTGGTAGGTGGTAGTGTGGTAGGTGAGTAATTTATTTTAAACATTTTATTATAATATTATTTTGCTAAGTGTCTTAATCTTGATATCTCTTTAATATTATATTTTGGGGGTGCGGAATGCATGGTAAAATGTAATAATATTTATTATAATATCTGTTTTAATCTGAATATTTTTTTAATATTATTTATGATATATTCTAGATATAACATATCTTGGGTTCTTTGATACATATATAAATTTTCCTTCATTAATTGTTCTAATAGTTTTATATCTTCCATAGCTTCTATCCAATATTGTAAATATTTGTAATTCATTTTAATCTGAATTTATTTCTAAATCGTACCATTCTATTCTTTCATTATCTAAATATAGATCTTGTAAATTTATTTCATACCATTCTTGATTTAATATATCTTCTAATTCGTAGTCATCAAATATTTTTTTCCCATATGATTCTTCTTAATTCAATTATCTCTATACCGTTAAGTATATATAAGATTAAAGTTTCATAGTTTTTTATCATTTCATCATGCATGTATGTAGTCATGTTCGTTGTTATGCAAGGTTTTTATTTTCAATTATTCCTTCCTATCATATTCATAATTGATTAAATTCATATTAGATCATTATGAACTAGATTATCTTTATCATGTTTTCCTGTCACTACTAGCATCGTACTTTAGCGGATACTTCCTTCTTATCAGCGCCTCAACTTTGTTTACTCCCCTAAACGGCTTTCCTCGCCTACCGGTTTCAACATTAGGATGGCATAGTATAGAAGTTTTCTCCCTGTTTCCAGTGTGCTAATAAACTAGAAATCATGATTCAAATAATTCTAATACATAATAACTAACATAAATTTATTCAATCATATATATGATATTCAGGAATATATGTAATTAGTTCTGCATATTTTTTGAACAATATACCTTTACTTCTTGCTTATTCATGCTATCTGAAATATCTGATTGGATTTCATATTGTTGCTCCATTTATCTAAATACTAATTTTTGTAGAGAGTTTTTTAAAAAGAGAGTTTTATATATTAGGCTTTGCCTGCCTCTTTATGTTACATATGCGTTCCTTTATATAGAAAGGAAATTCTGCACAATACTACACGTACTCTACTACTTAATAATGTTCCTAATACATCACACATCATTTGACTTTTTACACCTACTTTATGACACATATGACTTTTTTATACCTACTTTATGACACACTATAACACTTATGACACACCATAACAATCCACGCCTACTTTACACTTGTCCTACTATTTTACCTTATCCTTACACACCTATACACCTATTATTTTACATTTTCACGTAACTTTACACAATTAGTCAAAAAACTTATCTTATCTTTTTTATCTTGTTCATATCTTATCTTGTCTTATCTGCATCTTATCTCGATCGTCTTCTTTCACTCTAAATTGACATCTGGAATTATGTTATCTTCACCATTACATTTCGAACATATGTGATCAGGGTATTTGTGTCAAATCAGTTTGCAATATCTGGTTAATAACTCCGTTCAAATAAATCCTGTTTTTAGTGCTCTTGTTGTAGGTCGTTCCTCTGGTTTTAATAATGATAGAATCTATCGCTGGACTTCATCCATAACTGTTTTTTTTAGTTCCCTTGAATTTGAATATATCATTAATTGGTCTCTAGAGTAGTAACTCCATATAGCGTTTCTGTTTAAATAATTGTTTGCTAACTCTTGTATGATAGTTGATATACCAATTATTCTCTTGTTGGCATAAAACTTGGTATCTCTGTCTTGCATATCTCTTCCTATTGTTCGATATCCTCGGGTATAATCATATCTTTAGTAGTCCTATCTTGATAACCTGTATTGGAGGTTTTATTTCCTCGTATAATATCTCTGTTGGTGCTGTATAAAACTTTATATAAATAAATTTCCTTTTGTATCTCTTTTGTATGTAATGAATGCTTTGTGTAGTTCTGGTATTTCACTAACTTCTTCTCCGTCGTATGTGTATACGGTATTTGACAGTCCGTAGTTGTAACATGTTCTTACTAAATTAGCGTTAGTTTTTGGCCGTGCAATTAACTTGTTATATCCTTGTAACTCTTGTGTTAAATAATCCTGGTTTGGTTCTTTTGAAGTTGATCTGGGGTTGAGGTTTAAATAAGTTTGGATTTTGTGTATATTTTCGATATAGGTTCGTGTGATGTAGTTATACATTTTTTTCTCATTTTGGTTTTGCAAACTATCTGCGTATGTAGATGTTTGTGGTTCTATGGACATATGTCTAGGTGTCCTTTGGGTAAATGGTTTTTCGAATAGCTGGTTTAAGTTCGCATTTTTATGTTGTTTATCGCTAACTTGTTT
>NW_006239120.1:122509-123917 GCF_000226075.1 Solanum tuberosum | reverse complement strand
AATTCTATTTGCTTTTTCATTATGTCTGCTTTCTTTTTACTTAGACTTATACCCGAATATTCTATGATATGTATAAATTTTTCTAATAACCTTATATGTTCATCTTGTGTTTTAGAGTATAATAATATATCATCAATGTATACTACACAATTTTCTATTTGTTTAAAGTAATTGTCCATAAAGTGTTGATATCTACCTGGTGCGTTTTTATATCCAAACGGTAATACATTCCATTCATAAAATCCTTGTGGTACTGTAAATGTTGTAAGTTTTTTAGATTCTTCTTCTAACTTTAAGTGGTAAAATCCTGATTTACAGTCAAATTTATTAAAGTAATTATATCTTTGTATTTGTCTTATCTTTAGTATTTTATTTGGTATCGGATAATTATATGTTTTAGTTTTTGCATTTAAATTTCTATAATCAATAACCATTCTGCTTTTTCCTCTTTTTTGTTCACTATGTTTATTTACTATAAATGTTGGGCTTGTATGCTTACTATTGCAAACTTGTATGTACCCTTTTTCTAGTAATTCAGTTATATATATCTTAAATTCTGTTAAATCATAAAATTATATTTTAATGGTTTTTAGGTTATTATACTATTATTATCAATTAGCTCAATTTTTATTTTTGTTTTATGTTTTTCCCATCCTTGTAAAGGGTCTTCACTATATAATAATTCTAACTTATCTTTGATTATTTTTACTTTATCTATAGAGAATATAATTAATTTTATCTTAGGGTCTTCTTCTTTTATATTTTCTAATTTTTGTGTAATTTTTTCACTTTCTTTTATCCATTCTATTCTTTTTCGTTTTTTGTTATTTACTCTTTTTGCTCCTATTTTTTGTTTACACGGTGTTGTGAACCACCAGTGTGTTTTTGTTATTATATGTGGGTATAATTTTTCTAGAAATGGCATTCCTAATAGCATATCTTTTGTAGTCAAATTCAAAGTTATATATTTCTTCTATAGTTAATATCTTGTCCCATATTTGTATTTTTATATTTTTTGCCTTATATGTAATCATGTTTCCTTCATTATTAAATCATGTTACTACTATCAGTGTTTTTAATTTTTCCCATTTATCTTCCGGTAAACAATTGTATTTACATATTGTCACGCCCCGAGCCTATACCCTGGACATGGCCGGCACTCGAAGACCATTGTTGGCCCCCAAGCGAACCCTTGGCCTGGCTTTCTTAACTCAGCGGAAACCTAACTCAACAGAATAACTCAATGTCATGCAAGGTTATAAATAACTTAACTGATGCATAACATGCCAAAAAGGCAACTCGTGTCTCAAAATAGAATATTTAAATAAATACATAGATGAGAGACTCAATACTAACTGACTGACTGTCTATGAAGCCTCTAAAATACTGAGATGGATGTTGGGACAAA
>NW_006239120.1:120999-121505 GCF_000226075.1 Solanum tuberosum | reverse complement strand
ACTCTATACTCTTTACTTAACTTGAAACTCTATACTCTTTACTTGGAACTTGAGCCTTCAAAATGAAGTTAAAATGTTCAACAAAGACTCTCAAAAAACTTTAAAGACTTACTTGGACTTGCTTCTTAACTTAGCTTGACTTGACTCTAACTTCACTTGACTTTGATCCTAACTCGCCTTGAATTGGATTATGGATTAAAGGTATATGATCACACGTTTATAGATGAGTTCTTGACGTTTAGACGTACCTTGGAGTGTTGGAAACAACTATAAAACATAGGTACAATATCAAGGAATATGCATGAGAAGGCGGGGAAAAAATGAGAAGTCTTGGCGTCCTTGGCGCTCTGCAAGGCGCGGAGCACCAGCCCTCGAAGTTCAGAGGGAGCCTGCTGGCGCTCTGCTAGGCGCGCCACCCCAAGGGGGAAAGTTCAGAACCCCTTTTGGGGCGCGCTGGTAGGCGCGAGGCGCCAACCCCTCGCCCAGAAAACTCGACTTTTTCTCCC
>NW_006239120.1:119908-120801 GCF_000226075.1 Solanum tuberosum | reverse complement strand
AACCAACAACTTCAACAACACAACCAATCTTTTCTTGACAATAAAAACGAGTTTGGTGTGTGGGGGAAAGGACAAACCCAACACTATGGACTCACATACCTTAATAGGGATCACTCCCGACGATACCACGACGATCTCCTTGCTTGATCTCTCTTTCTCCTCTTCTTCTCCTCTTCTCTCTCAAAGCCCTAACCCTCACTCTCACTCTTTTAGAAAAAGGAAAACTGATATAAAAATCAGCTTGGACCCTTTAAATAACCAAAAGAATTGGTTAGGGAAAAGACCAAAATGCCCTTAAAATTTCCGGACGGATTTCCCTACCAGCTACCCAACTTCCAAAGGGCATAACTCACTCATACGAAATTGGAATCGAGAAAACTCGGTGACGTTGGAAAGATGAATCCATGAGCTTCGCAATCATAACTGGAACCACTCCTAACTCATCCTGATATAGGAGTTATGACTGCTCAAAGTTGGCCAAAAACTCACTTTTTCCCATACTTAACCAAATTTCCCAGATTTTCAAATTCTTACCAAAATGACTATTTCCAATTTTACGCCTCTTCGTAGTAATTTCAAATTGCCGGATGTTACACATATATTAGCTTCTGCTCCCGTATCTATCATTGGTGTATAATATCTGTTGTAATATCCCTCTATTATTATCTTTGCAAGTATATATATTTTCATATTTTTATCCTACTAAAGTTCTTTGTATTATTATTCTTTTATTTTCATAATTTACTGTCAATTGTTTGTCTTCTAGATTATATGGTTTTACTTGTTCTAGCCATTTTATTCCTAAAATGATATTTTCATTTCCTTGATATATTTTAAATTTTATTACTATTGGTACTCCTCCAATGATTATTTCCTTTTCTATAGTTTCTTCG
>NW_006239120.1:97486-117360 GCF_000226075.1 Solanum tuberosum | reverse complement strand
TCATTTGCTAATTTTGTTTTTTGTTCTTTTTCTTTTTGTTTAAGTTCATACATTTCTTTTAATATTGTCAGCTCTTTTTCTAGTTCTATTATTTTTGTATCTTTTACTTCTTCTAATTGTTGTACGTCCTTTTTCATACATTTCTTTTAATATTGCCAGCTCTTTTTCTAGTTCTATTATTTTAGTATTTTTTACTTCTTCTAATTGTTGTACTTCCTTTTTTGCTTGTTGTTTTATTTTTTCTATTTCCATTTTTCTATCTATTTCTTCATTTTCTTTTGTTATTCTTATCATAGCAGTTAAACTATCTTCTAGTTTTACCGTTTCTTTTTCTAACATTAAATTTAGATTGTCACCTATTTTCTTATATCTTCTTCCTAGATTAGAAAATATTATCTTAATTTTTAATCCGTCATAGTTTTCATATGATTTTTCATCTATTGCGTATTCTTCCTTATTCATTTATAGATTGTGTTGAAGTTTATATTCTAAACTTTCTATTTGTATTTCTAGATATAAAATAGTTTTTCTCTGTGCTATTATAGATTTTTTACAAATTCCTACGAATATGTTATTAATAAGTCTATTTTGCCTATGTTCTAATTCTTGTCTTTTCGCTATAATTATTTCAGTAAGTTTTTCTTTATATTCGTTATTCTCGCTATTCATTGTATCTTTAAATATTGAATATATTTATATTCTATTTTAGATAAATTATCTATTAATTGATCTAATTTTTCGTTATCAGTTTTTGTGATATTGAGTTCTTTATATTCCGAATATCATTTGTTTAATTTTCTTCTCATTTTTCTTAAGTTTCTACTTGTATGTTTCTTACTATGTTTCTTATTATCCATAGTTTGACAAATTAGTCCTTCTTTATATTAATTTCTTCATGTTAATGCACATTATTTTAAATATGACTCATTTAATAAATACTTTAAAAATAAATCAATACAAATAAGTTAGTACTATAATATGTACGAGTTCTTTTATCAAATAAAATTACATATTTTTCATACTGATTTATTTTTGAAGTATTAATTAAATGAGTCATTATTTTTAATAATATGAAGAAATTAATATAAAAAAAGGAAAAATTTATCAAATCATAATTAATTTATATTTATTTTAAAGAGGTTTACAAATTGGGGTAAAAAAATCAAAATAAAAGATGTAGGCGTAAGTAATATCCTAAACCACATGGAATGTGACCGTTATAGAACAAAACCTATCTCTTGAATTATTTCTAGAAATAATAAATATATAGAATTAGTAAACAAAATGCATCCCATCGGTACCACAAAATTCTCCTTGGAAGTAGGAGAAGTTGTCTATTCAAACACAAAAAGGTATTTCAAGATCTTTGATAACTACAGGTGTCATAATATTAACAGATAATAAGGAATTGGATCAACCAAAACAAAAATTAGAATACATTGTTTTGATCATAAACAAAATTTAACATTACATTAATCTCTACCATTATGGCCTTTGGCTGCAATGGAGAAGCTGTCATTGGTGAATCCTCAGACAATGCAACACTTTTACCTAAAGAAGAAGAAGAAGAAACCCCTCTTCTTGAAAACTGTAAATCTTGTCTTCCCAAAACCTTTGGCAATTTCTTCATTGCTATTGTTGGTGCTGGTGTTCTTGGCCTTCCTTATACATTTATGAAGACTGGTTGGATCACAGGCGTTCTCACTCTTTTCGCCGTTGTTGTCTTAACCTATCATGGCATGATGCTTCTTATTCATACAAGAAGAAGACTTGATCTTACCTTAATTGGTGATTCCAAGATTTCGTCATTTGGCGATCTTGGTTTCGTTGTTTGTGGTCCAGTAGGTAGATTTGTTGTTGATGTTATGATTGTGTTATCTCAATCTGGATTTTGTATTGGATATCTCATTTTCATTGGCAATACATTATGTCATCTAGTAAGTTTATCAAAAGGTTTTGGGATTCCTCTATTTTCCTCTGCTAAGAGCTTGTATATATGGGGTTGTTTGCCATTTCAATTGGGATTGACTTCTATTCCTTCATTAACACTTTTAGCCCCTTTGAGTATATTTGCTGACATTGCACAAATTGGTGCTATGGGTGTTGTAATGGTTGAGGATGTGCAGATGTTCATGAATCAATTCCCATCGGGGATAGAGGCTTTCGGGACAATCTCTACGTTTTATTATGGTTTAGGTGTGGCTCTTTATTCATTTGAAGGTGTTGGAATGGCAATACCATTAGAGACGGAGATGAAAGACAAGTCAAAATATGGGAAAGTATTGGCATTAGCAATGTTCTTTATTGCTTTAATGTATGGTACATTTGGTGTGATGGGGTATTTTGCATATGGTTCAAGTACAAAGGATATTGTCTTGTCTAATATGGAGAAAGGAGTGTTGAGCACAAGTGTAAAATTGGGGCTTTGTATTAATTTGTTCTTTACATTTCCCTTGATGTTGAATCCAGCATTTGAGGTGTTTGAGAGGAGATTTTCTAATGGAAATTATTGTATGTGGATGAGATGGATACTTGTTTTGGGAGTGACTATGGTGGCTTTGTTGGTTCCAAATTTTGCTGATTTTATGTCATTGGTTGGTAGTAGTACTTGTTGTGCTTTGGGGTTTATATTGCCAGCATTATTTCATTATCAAGTATTCAAAGGAGAAATGGATAGAAAAGGAACATTTATGGATTTGGGATTAATAGTCTTGGGGGTGTTTTTCGGTGTTACTGGTACTTGTTATTCCCTAATTGAGATGTTCTCTCAAGGCAAACATGTTTAATATTTATATATGGACATTCATCATTTAATCTCATTTTTGATTGTGTGATTGGGATTTACCAATTGCTTATGTGCTTTTGATGTCTTATTAACATTTTTATGCACAAAAAGTCCCTTCAACAACATGACTTGAAAGAATTGTGATGACTTAATATATGAACAAGTTCATTGATATGTTAAAACTTATTTTGTTACAACATTTACTACACCTATAATTATATTTGATTTTCATAATCTACTTCAAGATTTGCATTTGGTGGGGATGTATGTTGTGAATATAGGGATATGGCAAAATAGGCCAAATTTATGGGTATCCGCTCGATTAATTCATTTTGGAATGGATTAGTTATCCATTAATTTAAAAGTGGGTCAAATATGAATCAACGCATATTATCTATCATAAAATATGGGTAACCCATGATTATCCACCAATTGTACACTCCTTAACAGATGTAAGGGCGTAGAAAGTAGGAACCTCTTAAAAAGTACACTTATTAAGGATGCATTTGGTATGAAGAAAAATATTTTTATTAAATTTTTCAAAAAAGTGATTTGAGTGGGGGTGGTATCATGACCCAGACCATCGTGATTAGCACTCACACTAACCCTCCGGTGGGAGAACCACTACTACAACCCAAACCAACTAACTAAACCAAAAACTAAAGCATTTTAAGGATACGAACAAGTTAAATACTAAGCAAAGAAATAGGGAGTTCACATAAATTCCAACAAAAGTCTAACAATGAACTAAACAATGCGGAGTCAATGTACGAAAACATCTAAAGTTCAACAAGTTTAAACAAGAAGGGATACAACCCCAACTAATGAACTAATAACTAACTAGAAAAGTCTAAGTCCGAAATGGTGGACATAGATGAAAGAGAACCCATGGCAGCCCGGAAGAACTGGCTCACCCTTGAATTCGAAACGACGATCACTGATCTCCTAAGCGAGGTGTCTCCATAGCCGCCGGAAGATGCCATGTACTCAACAAAAATAAGAGCAAGTGAAGTATTAGTACCCAACCACAGTGTACTGGTAGGATCATGTGACTATCCCACTAAGTGTAACATAAGCAAGTCAATACAACATTATAAACACATGCCCATATCGAACATATACAATATTATCAACATTTACGAACAACGAACAACTTCACATTTCTCAAAATACACAATTATGACAAGTCATTAGTCCTCTCATAAAACCCAAACCCAAACAGTTAGCATACCGGAACGTGGTACCCGATCCAATGATTATGTCAGAATGTGGCAACCGATCCGAGTTAGTTATGCCGGAACATGGCAACCGATCCATTCAACACACCACAATCACAATCACAAGCATATCCTCAAGATCATACATTTAAGTCATGATTTCATGGTAACCATCATTCAATCTATCTCAATTTCAACAAGTGTGATCAATAATGCAACATTCATATATACATGTATCATAATGAAACAAGAACAAATATACATCACACAATCATAGAATCACCACCATCACATACCTTGAAACAAGCTTGAAACCCTAAGAAACTTGATCCTTCCCTTTCCTGATTCGTTCCGCTTGTTCTTGGTCTACAAACAATCAATATAATACGGGAATCAATAAACAATCACTAATTACCCAAATTTCTAACAATTCTATGAACCCTAGATCATACCCATGATCCCAAATATCCAAAATAGGGTTGTTTCCAACATAGAATCTAGATCAAATCCCTCCCCCATCGATAATTACCCATTCTATTACGTTCTACGGATCGAAAAATGGATTCGGGGAGTGAAAAGCTTACATTTAGCCCCAAGAATGGTGGAAAACTGTCAAGAGTCACCTTGGGTTCGTTCCTTGGCTCTAAAAATTGAAAAGTGCAGATAAAGTCGTTTAGGGGTTTATTTACGACTTTAAGTTGCGTATGGCCTGCCACAGCGGTCCTCACCCCGCTATAGGGGCCCCACCAAGGCGACAAAACCTAGTGCCAAAACGGTCTTCACTAAGCAGTGAACCATTTTAATAATTCCAAGACCCTCATTTCACTACACACCTCTAACCAATGACATTCAGAAAATCTCCTTCACGCTAAGAACGATGACGGGAGTTCTACTCACCCGAATTCAATTTGTAAAGTCGTACGGATTTCTTAACGACTTATCTAACTACTCATGTAATCAAACTCATCAATAAGTCACCCGATTGTTACTAGATTTCCCTACACCTCAAAGACTCCAATTTCGTCCAAATCTGGACTAGTTTGGGAAATTCCAAGTTACTACGAAAAAGTTTTCCGACCCAAAATTTTCCCCGTTGGACTTTCTATAACGACGAAATCTGGTAATTACAATAGATACCAATTTACCCATCACTCGTCCCCGAGTGACAAACTTAGGAAAATAGGCTAAGGAAGGAATGAAGTAGTACTTGAATGGACGAACAATTGGGGATACTTGTCTTGCATGTCCCTTTCGATCTCCCAAGTAGCTTCCTCAACTAGATGATGCTTCCATTGAACCTAATGGACTTAATCTCTTTGGTCCTCAACTTGCGCACGTCACGATCAAGAATTGCAATCGATTCCTCTTCATATTGGAGGTCTTTGTCTAACACAATTGAGTCTCATTTAATGATGTATTCCCCACCACCATGATATCTCTTCAACATGGACACATGAAATACCGGGTGAACACCCGATAGATTAGAAGTTAAAGACAATATATACGCTACCGGTCCTACACATTCAAGAATCTCAAATGAACCAATGTATCGCGGACTTAGTTTGCCCTTCTTGCCAAATCTCATCACCCCTTTCATGGGTGATACCTTAAGAAGAACATTCTCACCGGTTTGAAACGCCATGTCTCTCACCTTATGATCAGCATACTTCTTCTGTCTACTCTGGGCTGCTAGAAGCTTAGCTTGAATACTCCTCACCTTACCTTGAGCATCCTTCACTAAATTGACCCTCAATGGTTTCACATCTCCAACCTCAAACCATCCTATGGGTGATCTACTTCCCCTTCCATTGAGTACCTCAAATGGTGTCATATCTATGCTGGAGTGATAACTATTATTATAGGAGAATTCACACAAAGGTAGGAACTTATCCCAATGCCCTCTAAAGTCAATCACACATGCCCTCAACATGCCTTCTAACACTTGAATACTCCTCTCTGATTGTCCGTCTGTCTGTGGATAGAAGGTTGTGCTAAAAGTGAGTTGTGTGCCTAATTCATCATGTAATTTCCTCCAAAACTTGGATGTGAATTAGGTACCACGGTCTAAGATGATAAACAGGGGCACTCCATACAACCTCACTATCTCTTTCACATACACCTTAGCCAATTGTTCAGCATTATAATCTATTCTTACCGGAATAAAATGGGATGACTTAGTCAATCTATCAACCACTACCCAAATAGAATCAAACTTCTCCAAAGTCTTGGGAAGACCAACCACAAAATCCATGGCTATCATTTCCCACTTTCATTCCGGAATTGGCATTTTTTTAAGCAAATCTGCAGGCCTTTGGTGTTCATACTTCACTTGTTGACAATTTTGATACTTAGCCACAAACTCCGCTATATCCTTCTTCATGCCCGGCCACCAATAAATTCGCTTCAAATCTCGGTACATCTTAGTCACACCCAGATGAATAGAATATCGCGAATCATGGGACTCTATCAACAACTTCTGAATCAAATCATCAACTCGAGGAACACAAATTCTTCCTTTAAAACTGAGCACACCTTCCACATCAAGAGTGGTCTCTTGTGCTTTACCAATCACAATCTTCTTTCTAAGTTCCTCCAAATTTTCATCTTCAAATTGCTTGGCCTTGATCTCCTCAATGAATGTGGCCCTTACCTCAATACTAGATAACACCCCACCTCTTTATGAGATTCCCAACTGCATGAACTTATACTCTAAGGTTTGAATTTCCTTAGCCAAAGGTCGCTTGGCTTCACTCAAGCAAGCTAAACTACCCATACTCACCGTTTTTTGACTCAAACCATCTGCCACCACATTAGCCTTGCCCGAATGATATTGTTTGGTCACATCATAATCCTTGAGTAACTCCATCCACCTTCGTTGTCTCAAATTCAGATCATTTTGAGTGAACACATGTTGCAAACTATGATGATCATTAAATACCTCACACTTAACATCATATAGATAATGTCGCCAGATCTTATGAGCAAACAACACCGCTGCCAACTCCAAATCATGTGTTGGATAATTCCTCTCATGTACCTTCAATTGACGTGAGGGATAAGCTATAACTTTCTTATCCTGCATCAACACAACACCCAAACCAGAATGTGAAGCATATAATAAACAATAAAAAATTTACCTTCCACCGGTAATGCTAGAATAGGCGCGGAGGTCAAGAGAGTCTTGAGCTTTTGAAAGATCTCCTCACATTTTACAGTCCATTCAAATGGTATCACCTTTTTGGTCAATTTAGTCAAGTGAGTGGCAATGGAAGCAAATTTCTTCACAAATCGACGATAATAGCTAGCAAGCCCCACAAAACTCCTAACTTTAGTAACAGAACTTGGTCGAACCCAATTCTTAACCGCCTCAATCTTTTGAGGATCCACCATTACCCTTTCTTTCGAAGCTACATGCCCCAACAATGCAACAGAAGTCAACCAAAATTCATACTTAGAAAATATAGCATACAACCTTTATTTCCCAAGAACACCAAAACAATACGAAGATGGTCGGCATTATCTTCCTCACTTTTCGAATAGACCAAAATATCATCAATAAAGACTATGACAAAAGAATCTAGAAATGGCTTGAACACCACATTCATTAAACTCATGAAAGTTGTAGGTGCATTGGTCCAACCAAAAGACAACCAAAAACTCATAGTGCCCATAGCGAGTCCTAAACGTCGTCTTAGGCACATCCTCATGTCTAATTTTCAACTGATGGTAACCAGACCTTATATCAATCTTAGAGAAAACTAATGCACCTTGCAATTGGTCAAAAAATTATCTATTTGAGGCAAATGATACTTGTTTTGAATAGTGACCCTATTCAATTGTCGGTAATCTATACACATTCTCATACTACCATCATTTTTCTTAACAAACAAAACTGGAGCACCCCATAAGGAAGCACTAGGACGAATAAATCCTTTATCAAAAAGCTCTTAGATTTGAGCTTTAAGCTCTCTTAATTCTGCTGGAGCCATGCGATATGGAGGGATAGAAATGGGACGAGTACCAGGTTCTAAATCAATGTAGAAATCTATATCCCTATCCTGAGGCATACTAGGCTAGTCATTAGGAAACATTTTTTGAAATTCTGACAACACAGGAATAGACTCAATGGATGGAGCCTCAATCTCAACATCCCTAATATGAGCCAAATAAGCCAAACAACCCTGCCCTATCAATTTATTAGCCCGAATGGAGGATATGATCTTAGTTCGCTTAGGGTTGTACACCCCTTCCCACTCTAATTTTTCCCTTTCCGAAATTTTTAGAGTTACAAACTTAGTATTACAATTAAGCACAGCAAAATAGGGGGACAACCAAGTCATGCCAAGATGATATCAAAATCAGTCATATCCAAAATCACCAATTCAGCCTAGGTCTGAAAACCCATAAACAAAATAGGACAAGCACGATAGACATGGGTAACTATGACTGACTCTCCAACTAGGTTAGAAACATGGATAGGGGCATCAAGTATATCACAAATCATATCAAACTTTGAGGAAAATCTCACAGATACATATGAATAAGTAGAACACGGATCAAATAACATATTAGCCATTCGGTCACAAACAAAAATAGTACATGTGATCACCGTGTTAGACGCCTCTACCTCATTCTTGCCCGGAAAGGCATAACACTGAGCTCTATCATCTTGACGACCCACTTCTCTGCCTAGTTACATGTTACCCCTGCCTGCATTACCATTTCATCTACCTCCACAGCCTCGCTGATTACCTCATCACCCACCTTGTGGACACATTACCATTTCCCGCGGGTACCAGTGATCTAGATTGCTGCTGCGTGGAGTCTAACACACGTGGGTAGGGACAATATCTCCTCATATGCCTGGGCTCACCACAGTTGTAGCTTGTACGATCAAAAGATTGCATGTTGCCCGCTGAAGGTGTGACTCTTTAGCTATCCTGAATCAAATTATGAGGTGGAGTTCCTGAGTAATTACCTGTAAAGGCGGGCATAGAAGGCATAACAGACTAAATTGGCCTGGCTGCAAGCGTTGGCCTCCCTGATCCTCTGGAATAAGAACCTTGAAAGTTGCCCGAATTCTTGGCCTTTTTTGCCAATGCCTTAACCTGACCGTCTCGCCTCACCCCCTCCACTTTCTTAATATAGTCTGTTGTCTCATTGAAGCTCCTCCCTGCAAAGTCATATGAACAGCTAATACTTGTAACTCAGAATTTAGTCCTCTAATAAATAGCCGGATTCTCTCTTCCTCAGTAGTCACCAATTGAGTAGCATATCTAGACAAAGCATGGAACTTCCTCATAAGCAGCCACAATCATACCACCTTTCTCCAAAGCCATGAACTCATCCTTCTTACGATCCCTCGAAGTCCTTGGCACATATTTCTCCAAAAATAGAGCATGAAATTAGGTCCAAGTAAGTGGAGGTAAAGTAGAAGATTTGCATTCCATATAAGCTCTCCACCACTTCTTAGCCTCACCTTGAAGTTGAAAGGACACAAACTCAACCCCATGCTGATGGACAATTCCCAACTTATAAAGTCTCTCATAGCAATCTAAGATGAACTCATAAGCATCCTCATTCTTAGAACCAAGAAACACAGGAGACTTTAGCTTCAAAAACTTAGTCAATATTTCATGCTCATTACCAGTCATAACAGAACCCAACAAAGGACAAAAGAAAGCATCGTTACCTCTTATTCCACCCGTCTTGGGCACAGTGCTAGCAACAAGGGGATTAGCGGAAGCTTGAGTTGCTTGAACATAAGGAAGCACTCCAGGACCAACCAACCCTTTCAAGAATGACATGATATGTCGAGCTAACACTGGGTCTATGGGAGGAACATCGGTAGTCTCAGCCTGCACCTCTTCCTCTTGTCCCACATCCTCAACATTCTCAACATCAACATTCTCTTCTATCTCTTCGTGATGTGCAGGAGAGTTCTCATTCACAGGAGCATTCTCAATAGGAGCTCCATTCCCAGGAGGCGCTACTCTTCCACGGCTTCTACCCCTAGCTCTTCCTCTACTCCTGCCTCAATCGTGACCTCTTGCTGTAGAGTCCTCAGCTGGAGCATTGACGGGAGCTACCGAATTAACATTGTTGAATCTAGTATTAACCATCTACGGACATAAGAGTAAAGGAGGTTAGATACCAATTTGAATCGCCAAATACCAATTGGAATCAAGTCATAGCATGAAAGGAGAAAAGAGAAAACAGAGAGATTTCCTAAAATCCTATAGTATCTCGAAGAAAAGTAAAGGCTTCTTCATACCATTCCGCAAGACTCTGATAGACTCATTTTGGTACATCGAGATCAACAAACCTAGGCTCTGATACCAACTTTGTCACAACCTAGACCATCGTGATTGACACCCACACTAACCCTTCGATGGGAGAACCACTACTAAAACCCAAACCAAGCAACTAAACCAAAAACTAAAGCATTTTAAGGATACGAACAAGTTAAATACTAAGCAAAGAAATAGGGAGTTCCCACAAAGTCTAACAAAAGTCTAACAACGAACTAAACAATGAGGAAGAAATAACCTAGAACCTAAAAGTCAATGTACCAAAACATCTAAACTTCAACAAGTCTAAACAAGAAGGGATACAACCCCAACTAATGAACTAACAACTAACTACAAAAGTCGAAGTCCGAAATGGTGGACATAGACGAAGGAGAACCCATGGTAGCCCAAAAGAACTGACTGACCCTTGAATTCAAAACGACGATCACTGATCTCCTAAGCGAGGTCTGTCAATAGCCGCCGGAAGATGCCCTGTACTCAACAAAAATAAGAGCATGTGCAGTATCAGTACACAACCACAGTGTACTGGTAGGATCACGCAGCTATCCCACTAATTGTAACATAAGCAAGTCAATACAACACTATAAACATATGCACATATCGAACATATACAATATTATCAACATTTACGAACAACGAACAACTTCACATTTCTCAAAATACACAATTATGACAAGTCATTGATCCTCTCATGGAACCGAAACTCAAACAGTTAGCATATCGGAACGTGGTACCCGATCCAACGATTATGTCAGAACATGGCAACCGATCCCATAATTATGCCGAAACGTGGAAATCGATTCGAGTTAGTTATGTCGGAACGTGCCGATCCATTCAACACACCACAATCACAATCACAAGCATATGCTCAAGATCATACACTTAAGTCATGATTTCATGGTAACAATCATTCATCTATCTCATTTACAACAACTGTGATCAATAATGCAACATTCATCTACATATATGTATCATAATGAAAGCAAGAACAAACATACATCACACAATCATAGAATCACAACCATCAACTACCTCAAAACAAGCTTGAAACCCTAAGAAACTTGATCCTTCCCCTTCCTGATTCGTTCCACTTGTTATTGGTTTACAAACAATCAATATAAAATCAAAATCAATAAACAATCAATATAATACGGAAATTAATAAACAATCACTAATTACCCGAATTGCTAACAATTTTATGAATCCTAGATCATACCCATGATCCAAAGTATCCAAAATAGGGTTGTTTCCACCATAGAATCTAGATCAAAACCCTCCCCCATCGATAATTACCCATTCTATTACGTTCTACAGATCAAAAAACGGATACGGGGAGTGAAAAGCTTACCTTTAGCATCAAAAAATGGTGGAAAACTGTCAAGAGTCGCCTAGGGTTCGTTCCTTAGCTCTAAAAATCTAAAAGTTCAAAATAAAGTCGATTAGGGGTTTATTTACGAATTAACGTCGCGTCTGGCCCGCCACAGCGGCCCTCACCCCGCTACAGCTGCCCCGCCAAAGCGACAAAACCCAGCACCAAAGTGGCTTGCACGAAACAGTGAGTTATTTTAATAATTTCAAGACCCCCATTTCACAACACACACCTAACCAATGACATTCAGAAAATCCCCTTCACGTTAAGATCGATTTCGGGAGTTCTACTCACCCGAATTTAATTCCGTAAAGTCGTACAGATTTCTGATATACCGTGAGTTTATGGTGTCTCTAATACATTTCACTTACAAGTTGTGTGTGTCAAGGGCCTTTTTGTATTAGTTTTTATGTGTTTTTATCATATTTTGTAGGAAAGATGTTCAGGCGCGGAATTAAAGAGACAACTGAAAGAAGTGCAGAAAAGGGAATCTAAGGAGGTGATCTACGGACTGTAGGTCCATTGATGCTCCGTAGATGGTGGTCGTAGATCAGAAGCCAAGGCATGGAAAATAAATCAGGGAAATATGACCAAGTGTGGAACCACGGTGACCATTGACAGTCCGTAGATTGATCTACGGACCGTACTGTTGATCTGTAGATTGAGACTGTGAGGGTTCCAGCACCTGATTTTTGAAGATTCCAAGTGTGGAGCTACGGAAGGGGATTGACGGATTGTAGACTGATCTACGATCCGTACTGCAGTTCCGTCGTTTGCTTCAGAGAAGCTGATTTTTGGAAGTTGATATAAATTCTAAGTCCTGGCTGACGAAGGGGACTCACGGACCGTAGATCCATTGACGGTCTGTGAGTCAGTCTCGTGGAAAGAAGACGCGTACCTGTAACAAACTTTCCTTATTTTGTTTTCCTTTTTAATTTAGGACTTGTTTTCTATAAATAGGGCATGTAAACCTTATCTTTGAGGGTTAGACATTATTACTTTAGTTCTATTTTGTGACTTGGGAGATTATTCTTGAAAACCTAGCAACTATTAATTTCCTAAGTTCATTTTGAAGATTTTGGTGTTGCAATTCAAGTTGAATTTCAGGATTTATTATTCTTCTTACGTAAGTTCATAATTCTTTCATCTAAAATAATGAATTGTGTTCATATGATTATGGGTAACTAAACTCCACAACTAGGGTTGTGGGATCCATGAGCGATTAACGAAGTATGAATAGTAAATAAGCAATTCTTGAATAGTGTTTTGCATGCATTGATAATTCTTTCGTTCAAAAGTCTTTTTAACAAGTGCACGCGTTAGAACTTGCATTGTTGCTACTTGCTGGACCAAGAAGGTAATCAACAAGAAAAGAATTATCAACATAGATTTAGTGTGATACTATCTAATAGGCTAGTGTCGATTGGTGCGAAGTAATAACTAAGCCAAACATCGAATATGATGTCTAATATGAGGTAAAGGTGAGGGTTAGTAAATTATACACACGTAGCCGGACCAAGGTGCGGGGTGAAATTCTCTAGATGTCGGACCAAGGATTTTAGAAATACCTAACTTATCACTTTGCATGTAACACACTAGGACAGGATTGCTATTACTAGGATTACTGAGTTATGAGCTTGTGGGGAACAGTATACCTAAGTGATTTCTCTCATCTTGATAACAACCAAAATTGAGTTTTGTTACTGATTACTTACTGAAGTCTTACAATTTGTGTCACAAATCCCCCATTTTTATTACTTGTTTCCGGAAGTACCTTGACTAAACAAATATAGGTGTTGCTTATAGTAAAGTCTAAACCATTTTCCTCATGGGATCGACCCCAACCTACAAGTTGGGTTATTTACTTGATAACGATCACTTATGCTTCTTTAGGGAGGTGTAATTTGAGCATATCAAATTTTGGCGCCGCTACCAGGGAAATTTGGCTTTTAGATTTATTTTAACTACATTATTGAACGTTAGTCAAATATTTCCTAATTTTACTTTCTCTTTTTGTTTTTGTCTATCTCAGGTTCTGACTCTAGTGTATGCCAAGCACACGGAGCCAGGGCGAACCACTTACTCCGTACAATCCAGAGTTGCACTGAACTTTGTGAAGAATGAACAATCAAGAATTCCAGTTAATCCTATTGGAGTAAATCTTGGTGATGCAGTTGAGTTACAACAGCCAAGAGTAGATGGTGGGGAAAATCGGGGTCTAGATGAAAATCAATTGGGTGATGCAGTGAGGGTGCACGGTCCACCAGGCCCACAACTGCATGATAACTACAGGGGCAACTTCAATATTGCTGACTCTGATGGACCTCTAGTCTTACCCCTTGCCTCCGGGGCACACATTTGTGGTAACTAGTAGCTTAATGCAGATGCTTACGGCGAGGGGCTTGTTCTTAGAGTTGCCATCAGAGGACCCACATGCTTACATAGCCAAGATAAGGGTGGTCTGCAAGAGCTGTGTAGGTCGACCAGACTTGGATATGGATGTCATCGAATTGCGAGTGTTCCCTCTATCACTGACAGACGATGCTGCTATATGGTTCACTGAGCTTCCTTATAACTCAATCTATACATGGAACCAACTGAGAGATGTGTTCTTAGCAAGGTATTATCCAGTGTCCAAGAAGCTCAATCACAAAGATAGGGTCAATAATTTTGTGGCATTGCCTGGAGAGTCTGTGAGTAGCTCATGGGACAGATTCACTTCGTTTATAAGAGGTGTTCCGGATCACCGTATTGATGATAAGTCGCTGAAGGAATATTTCTATCGAGGTCAGGATGACACTAATAAAGCAGTGCTTGATACTATTGTTGGAGGATCATATGGTGAGTGCACATATGCACAGATTGCAGAAAAATTGGAGAAGATATCCCGCAACAATAAAGCATGGAGCACTAGGAGGTCGGATACTGGGAGAAACACATTTGTCGTTCATGCTATGAACAATTAGTTCGCAGAGAAGATTCATGAGGATATGGCTCAGATGAGGACCGAGTTGGGGTTGGTATTGAAGTATGTGAGCGGAGGTGCAGAGAAGGTAAATGTTGTAAATTACTTGACTAGAACGCCACCACCAGTTGAAGAGTGTTACTATGAAGAGGATGCTTAGACGGAGGGTTTTGACCTAACGCTCAAGGATCCAACACAAAAATTTGGCGCCAAGGTCAAGGAAACCAAGGTCGAAACTATGGAAATTACAACCGAGAGAGTCAATATGTCTGGGATGGAAACTTCAATCGTGAAAACAACTACAACCGGAACAACTATGGCAACAAAAACAATCAGGTTGGACCTTATGTTCCCCCTCAAAATTGGGAATCTGGTGCTAGGGAAGCTAGAGAAAATCTGGCGCGTATTGAAGATATGATGCATAAGATGATGAGAAGGTTTGATGCAACTGATGAGAATGTGAAGGAGATGAGAATGTGAAGGTTGATGCCCATGCAGTGTCAATAAAGCATCTTGAGCAACAGATGACTCAGTTGTCTACTACAGTGAACCCACGTCAACCTGGCACTCTTCCTAGCAACACCATCCAGAATCCAAAGAATGATGGTCATTGTATGGCAATTACTACTCGAGGGGTTAATCAAACCATAGATCCACCTATGCCGTCTGTAGTGGATGCTGATATTAGAAAAGAAGATGATGTGGTAGAGGTTAGAGATGAGTCTGAGACTGCAACAGAGCAAGAAGCGGAGATATCTCAAAAAGTGGTCCCCATACCTAGACCTCCACCACCTTTTCCACAGAGGTTAGTGAAGAAGACTGAAGATGGTAAATATTGTAGGTTTATTTCTATGTTGAAGCATCTTTCGATCAATGTTCCTTTGATAGAAGCTTTGGAGCAAATGCCTGGATATGCGAAGTTTATGAAAGATATGGTGACAAAGAAAAGGTCTGTGAGTTTTGAAGATAATGATAGATTGCAGCATTGAAGCGTTATTGCTACAAGATCTCTTGTGCAGAAGAAGGAAGACCCTGGTGCTTTCACGATCCCATGCATTGAGGGTTGTTACACTTTGCTAAGGCATTATGTGATCTTGGTGCTAGCATCAACCTCATGCCATTATCTATTTACAAGAAGTTGGGCCTAGGGGACCCAAAGCCCACTGCAATGCGGTTACTAATGGCCGATCGAACTGTGAAGAAGCTCATTGGTGTACTCCATGATATGCTAGTAAAAGTGGAGTCTTTCATTTTTCCGGCAAATTTTGTGATTCTTGACTGTGAGGTTGATTTTGAGGTTCCCATCATCCTTGGGAGACCATTTCTTGCCACAGGGAGTGCGTTAGTTGATATGGAAAATAGACAAATAAAGTTCAGACTGAACAATGATGGAGACCGTTTCTTGCCACAGGGCGTGCATTGGTTGATATGGAAAAGGGGCAGATAAAGTTTAGACTGAATAATGAAGAAGCAACTTTCAATATTTGTAGGTCCATGAAGCAGAGTGGTGAGCTTCAAACAGTATATGTTATAACTTATAGAGTGGAGAGTGGGACAGAAGTGCAAATTGAAAAGCGACTAGGTGTTGAGGCATTAGCAGCAGTTATGATGAATTTCAATAATGATGGTATTGAAGAGTATGATGAGTTGGTAGCCGCACTCGATAGGTGTGAATATCGGTCCAAACCAAAGAAGTGTGAGTTAGACATGAAGAATCATGAGTCCCCGCCCGTAAAACCATCTATTGTGGAGGCACCGAAATTGGAGCTTAAGGCTCTACCACCACATTTGAGGTATGTATACTTGGGCAGAGAGAATACTTTGCCGATCATCATTGCGGCAGATTTGAATGCGAGACAAGTAGAGTGCTTGGTGACTGTGTTAAAGAGGTTCAAGCGAGCTATTGGGTGGACTATTGCGGATATTATTGGGATTCCTCCCGGTATTTGCTCTCACAAAATCCAACTCATGCCAGATCATAAGCCCAGTATCGAGCACCAGAGAAGATTAAATCCACATATGCAAGAGGTAGTTAAAAAGGAGATCATCAAGTGGCTGGATGCGGGAGTTATTTACCCCATTGCAAATAGTAGTTGGGTGTGTCTTGTGCAGTGCGTGCCTAAAAAGGGTGGTATTACTGTGGTTCCAAATGAAAGAAATAAGTTTGTTCTAATGAGGCCCGTTACTGGATGGAGAGTTTGTATGGATTACCGAAAGTTGAATGCGTGGACGGAAAAGGACCACTTTCCTATGCCGTTCATGGACCAGATGTTAGATAGACTTGGAGGAAAGGGTTGGTATTGTTTTCTTGATGGGTATTCAGGCTACAATCAAATTTCTATAGCTCCAGAAGATCAAGAGAAGACCACTTTCACTTGCCCTTATGGGACTTTTGCGTTCAAATGGATGCCATTTGGGTTGTGCAATACTCCAGCAACCTTCCAGCGTTGTATGATGTCTATATTCTTTAATATAGTGGAAGACACTATTGAAATGTTCATGGATGATTTTTCAGTTGTAGGTGATTCTTTTGATCGTTGTCTGGATCATTTGGCCGAGGTGCTTAAAAGGTGTGAAGACTGCAACTTGGAGCTGAATTGGGAGAAATGTCATTTTATGGTTAAAGAAGGTATAGTGTTGGGTCATCGAATTTCAGAGAAAGGTATTGAGGTTAATAGAGCTAAATTTGAAGTAATAGAAAAGCTTCCGCCACCCATTTCTGTAAAAGGTGTTAGAAGTTTTCTACGGCATGCAAGTTTCTATAGGAGATTCATCAAAGGTTTCTCAAAAATTGCACATCCGTTGTGCAAACTGCTCGGGAAGAAGTGTAAGTTATATTTTGATGATGCTTGTATTAGAGCATTTGGAGAGTTGAAGGAGAAGTTGGTTACTGCACCTATCATTATTTCACCAGATTGGGGACAACCGTTTTAGGTAATGTGTGATGCGAGTGGATTGGCGCTTGGTGTAGTATTGGGACAAAGGCGAGAGAAAATTCTTCACCCTATTTACTATGCTAGCAAAGCTCTAAATGTAGCCCAGAAGAATTACACTGTGACCGAACAAGAACTTCTTGCGGTGGTTTTTGCATTAGAGAAATTTTGATCCTACTTGCTTGGTACTAAGGTCATAGTGCATACTGACCATTCTGCATTGAGGTATTTGATGACGAAACAGGATGTAAAATCCAGATTGATTAGATGGGTATTGTTGCTGCAAGAGTTTGATTTTGTGGTAAAAGATAGATAGGGGACTGAAAATCAAGTTGCCGATCACTTGTCCAGATTAGAGGAAGAGGCTATGCTAAAGCTTGGAGATAGGGCTGAAATTAATGATGCTTTTCCAGATGAACAGGTATTGGTTGCTTCTCATGACTTGATTCCTTGGTTCGCAGACTTTGCTAATTATCTGTCAAGCGATATTGTGCCTTTAGGGCTGAAATTAATGATGCTTTTCCAGATGAACAGGTATTGGCTGCTTCTCATGATTTGATTCCTTGGTTCGCAGACTTTGCTATTCTTTTGGGATGAGCCTTACTTGTATCGTAGTTGTGCTGATGGGATTATTCGTCGCTGTGTGCCCGAGGTTGCGATGTTGAGTGTACTTGAAGCATGTCATTCATCGCCAGTTGGTGGGCATCATAGTAGTATTCGGACTGTGCATAAGATTTTGCAGTGTGGGTACTACTGGCCTACCATCCACCAAGATGCTCATGATTTCGCCAAGTCTTGTGATCGTTGCCAAAGAGAAGGAGGGATTTCAAAGAGACAAGAGTTGCCTATGAATCCTATATTGGTGATAGAGTCTTTTGATGTGTGGGGCATTGATTTTATGGGTCCATTTGTGAGTTCATATGGGATGAAGTATATTCTTGTTGCGGTTGATTATGTATCGAAGTGGGTGGAAGCAGTTGCGCTCCCTAACAATGAAGGCAAAAGTGTCACCGCATTCTTGAAAAAGAATATCTTCTCCAGATTTGGTACACCGAGGGCTATTATTAGCGATGGAGGTTCTCACTTTTGTAATAAGTTGTTCAAGGCACTACTTGAGAAATATGGTGTCCGCCACAATGTAGCCACCCCTTGCCATCCACAGACTAGTTGGCAAGTTGAAGTGTCCAACAGAGAAATTAAACAGATTTTGGCAAAAACTGTAAATGCTAATAGAACGGATTGGTCAAGGAAGCTTGAGGACGCTCTATGGGCCTATCGCACTGCATACAAGACCCCCATAGGTATGTCTCCTTTATCAACTTGTAAATGGGAAGTCTTGTCATTTACCGATAGAGCTAGAGCATAAGGCGATGTGGGCAATGAAGAAGCTAAATTTGGATTGGGGGCGCCGCTTCAAAGCAAATAATGAATGACTTGAATATGCTTGATGAGTTCCGCCTAAAAGCTTACGAAAGTTCAGCCTTGTACAAAGAGAAGATGAAGCGGTATCATGATCAAAGAATTGAAAAGCGTGAATTTGTGGTTGGTGATCTTGTGCTTTTATTCAACTCTAAGTTGCACTTGTTTCCAGGCAAATTCAAGTCCAAATGTACTAGGACATTTTTGCTAACAAAAGTAGTCCCCCAAGGAGCGGTTGAGCTTGAGAATAGTGAAGGAACAAGGTTCATGGTAAATGGGCAAAGGATCAAGATCTATCTGGGAAATGCTGAAAGTGTGCAAGAAGTGATTGAGGCCTACAATCTTGATAAAGTCTGAGTAATCAAGAAACTTGTGTTGTGCCGCGACGTTAAATCAAGCGTTGTTTGGGAGGCAACCCAAGATGTACAATCTACCCAACGTATAGGTTTCTGTTTTCCATTTAGTAGTTTTCTTTGTTTAATTGCATCTCTATATCAATTTAGATAGGTGTTTTAGTTTTTTTTTAGTGTTGGCTAGAATTAGCATAGAGTCTGTGTCTAAAAAAGTGTCCAGAAAATGTAAAAAGAATAGCCTATTGGTTGCTACATGTGCAGGTACACCATGAAAAAATCTGCAGAAAATAGTCTGGTGCAGAGGTCTACGAACGCCATCAACGGTCCGTCGTTCAATCCACGAACTGTGGATGGTGTCCGTAGACCCCAGGTATGTCTCTCAATCTTTCGAAGTGTAAGCGTGATCTACGGTCCTCATCTACGGACCGTAGATCGACTCACGGACCATAATCGGGGTCTCGTGAGTCCATACCTCAGACTGTCTGACCCGACCCGGATTTCCCCATTTAAAAACCCCCATTG
>NW_006239120.1:95454-97099 GCF_000226075.1 Solanum tuberosum | reverse complement strand
GTTTGTCTTAAATACTTGTTCAAATGATTAATCGAAATCTTGAGAATGACAAACTAGCATGATTCAATGTTGAAATGCATGGTTAGACTAGGATATTGTTGAAAATGATCTGAGATGTGGACTTGCAAATAAAGATTGGCTGAAACCTAGCACAAATCGCATCCACGATACCCCGTCTACGGACTGTAGATTAGGTTCGTGGGTTGATGCACTTGAAACTCTCACCAAGTGTGAAACCACGGATGTGGACTACGGTCAGTAGATCAATCTACGGATGTGGACTACGGTCCGTAGATCAATCTACGGACCGTTCTGTACATCCGTGGTTTCCATCTGTGACCAATATTATTGGTCCTCTGATCAACGGAAGGGTTCCATGGACCGTAGATCAGTCTACGGACCGTAGGTGTCCTCCGTGGATGACCATTATAGCGTTCGTTTATAGTTCTAAAAAGTTTTTTGGTTTGTTTATGGATAGTTTTGGCACTAATATTGCTTCCACAGGTACGATGGCACCGAAGAAGCTAGTCACCTACTGTAACATCTGGCAAATTGAAATAACTACGAAGAAGCTTAAAATTGGAAATTTTCATTTTTGGAAAGAATTTTAAAAATCTGGGAATTTGACTAAGTATGGGAAAAAGGTGAGTTTTGGCCAACTTTGAGCAGTCATAACTTCTAGATCAGGAGGAGTTAGGTGTATTTCCAGTTATGGTTGTAAAGTTCGTGGAATGATCTTTCCAACGCCACCGAGTTTGCTCGATTCCGAGTTCGTATGAGTGAGTTATGCCCTTTGGAAGTTGGGCAGTTGGCAGGGAAATCCGTCCGGGAATTCTAAGGGCATTTTGGTCTTTTCCCTAACCAATTCCTTTGGTATGGGGTAAAAAAGCCAAAAAATTCTTCATTCGAAGTGAATTCTTAGCCTATTTTTGAAGTTGTTGGTTATGTTATTGGCAGCGTTGTTGATTGTGTTGTTGAAGTTCTTGTTGATTTGGGGCATGATTTGGTTGTGTTTTTTGAGTTTGAAACCTCTTGTATGTTGAGGGATTTTTATGATTCTTAGTGTTTGGGTTGAAACCTTTGAGTTAAGGTGGTTTAGAGTTGGCAAAACAAGGGGAAAAAGTCGAGTTTTCTGGGGAAAGGGGTGGCGCGTCGCCCCTGCCAGCGCGCCCCAAAGGGGGTTCTGAACTTTCCCCCTTGGGGCGGCGCGCCTAGCAGAGCGCCAGCAGGCCCCCTATGAATTTCAAGGGCTAGCGCTCCGCGCCTTTCAGAGCGCCAAGGACGCCAAGACTTCTCTTTTATTCCCCACCTTCTCATGCATGTTCCTTGGTATTGTACCTATGTTTCCTAGTTGTTTCCAACACTCCAAGGTACTTCTAAAATTCAAGAACTCATCCGTAACATGTGATCAAACACCTTGAATCCATAAATCCAATTCAAGGAGAGTTAGTTTCCAAGTCTAGTGAAGTTAAGAGTTAAGTTCAGGAGTTAAGAAGCAAGTCAAGCAAGTCTTCAAAGTTCTTCAAGAGTCTTTATTGAACGTTTTAACTTCATTTTAAGACTCAAGTTTCAAGTCAAGCAAAGAGATTAGAGTTTCAAGCTAAGTAAAGAGTCTCAAGTTTCAAGTTAAGTAAAGAGTCTCAAG
>NW_006239120.1:92629-93781 GCF_000226075.1 Solanum tuberosum | reverse complement strand
ACATCGTCAGATGCCTCAGTCGTCGCCCTCGCCGGGGCTGCGTAGAAGTGGCCCTGAGCACCTCTGCCCGATACATCTGGTCTACCACCTAACCTGCCTCCCCAAGCTCCGCCTCTGGTACCCTGTCGGCTGTCTTGATGACCTTGGTCCTGACTACCACCTCTAGCTAGAGGGGGCACTGCTGAAACTGGTCTAGGTGCAAGGGGAGTTGGTACAATCACTCCTCGCCCTCGCCGGGGGCACTCTCTGGACCAATGGTCAAGCGCACCACAATCAAAACACCCCAAAGCTGAAGCCCCTGAAGTAACCCGACCGCTATAGGAAGGGAGGGAATCTGATCCCCTCGAACTCTGGCCCATACTAGGACCACCCTGGTGATACTGGCCTTCCTCAGAAGCAGGTAATGCCGCCTGAACAGAACAACTGGACTGACCCTGCTAGAACCTCTGGCGGGGCCTATCATAAGAGTCTATCCCTCTAGTCTGAGACCCGCTATAGCTGCCCTGGTAGCGTGCCCGCTTATCGTTGTCCCCTTGGGCCTCGCGATGAATATGCTCCATGGATCGGGCATGATCGACCACATCAAGAAATGAACGGCCGACTGAAACGAAATGCTCTGTGTCGACCCTCAGACGATACCGCAACCCACGCACAAAACAACGATCTCTCACCTCATCCATATCTCGGCCGATGCTGCGGCCCTGGCTCAACCTCGGTGTCAACGTCTACCCCAAGATGAGGATCTGTCTGCAGGCCCGATTGCATCAGCCTCGACGACGCAGCCTCGCGTGCGCGAGCGAGCCATCCTGCGAAAGAGTGAAACAAGTGAGATCTTAAGGAACCAATAACACACATTCTGCACGAAAGTGAAACAAAAGAGGAATTTTTCTAAGGACATCCTGTAGCCGCCCGAAGATAAGTTACGGACGTCTCCACACCGATCCGCAGGACTCTACTAGACGTTAGCTATGAACAAGTGAGACCGATAAACCTGTGCTCTGATACCAACTTGGCACGACCCGATTTCTCAAGTCATGATGGCACCTACTATAACCCACCAGCAGGTAAGCCAACCCGTAACCCGGAACAACAAGTAATGGGTCTGAGGGTAGAAACTAAACAAGAGTAGGCAAATAACAATATACACAGGCG
>NW_006239120.1:91892-92027 GCF_000226075.1 Solanum tuberosum | reverse complement strand
GAAGTACCCAAGTAACCAATCACAAGTAACAAGTATAAGAGGCCGGAACTCTAACCCGATGCTCTATATAGGTATCCGACCAATAGAGGCCGGACCTTAAACCGGATGCTCTATATAAGTATCTGGGCAATAGAG
>NW_006239120.1:89176-91412 GCF_000226075.1 Solanum tuberosum | reverse complement strand
AGAGGGAAGCCGTAGCCTACCTGTAGGCCGATCACACGCGCTCCAAAATCACTCATTCGGAGCTTTCCCTTTCCAAACGGTCTCGAAACGCTGCCCTGCTATCAAAAATAGAATCACAACGTTATTACAGTCGTTTAGACACCAAAATCACAATAAACGGAGTCGGGTCAATTTTGGAGTCAAAACGGGAATCGTGGGACCCGCGCAGGAAATTCCGAAATTACCCCAAAGTAGGTCCTAACCAGTTCCCCAAGCTCATGTCCCAAAATGGGACACAATTCGGGGCTCGGGAACAACACAATACCAACATACAACCAAAACTCAAATTTTCTCAAAAACTAGAAATGGGACAGCAGTGAATTTACCAAAAATGAGCGGTCTACAGTAAAATCTGACAACACCACAATGTTCTCCTCGAAAAAACCACTCAAGATAGCCTCAAAAATCACCAACATCGGATCTAAAATGGCTAAGAAAACAAGTACTCAAAAAATTTCCAAAATTAAGGCTCACAAAAAGGGTGAGGCAGCAGGTATTTTACGAAAATTACCTCAAACGGGGACTCCAAATCACTATCCGAGCTCACCAACACGCTGTCCTCGAAAAAATCTCACAACTTTGCCTTTTGAATCACCCAAATCGGTTGAGAGATGAGAGAGAGATAAGGGTTTGAAGTTTGGGAAAATTGGCTGATTTTCTGCAATTTATTGCAGAAATTTCTGCAATTTCCCAAAACTAAAAACTCCGACGGGGTGCTCCGAACTCGTTCGGAACCCCGTGCACGCAAACGAGATATGCAATCATATCAAATTCGATATTCCAGACTCAACGGCGCAGTCGAAATTTCCATCAGAGGTCATTTCGATAAAAAGTGGGTCCCACTTCTAAAAGTCATTTTAAGTCAAAATCCACAAACGTGCTCGGATAGATATCGAAAACCTCCAGACACAAAAGAAGGGTCAATCTAGACCAAACTCAACATTCCGGAGCTAACCACGCTGACGGAATTCTCATCCGAGCGCGTTTACTCAGAATGTTGACCAAAGTCAAACTTAGGCTAAATTTCAAAGGCTAAAACGCCTAATCGCACCGACTCAAACTGAAAACCTCGGGAGTCATGTCGACCATGCTACCAGCCTTAAATGACCCTTCCGGAGCTGATGGAATCGTCAGAATTGGATTCTGATGTCATCTTCTTGAACTTTTGATAAAAAATGATCGTTCAAGGTTCATAAGCTCCAAAACACAAAAACTCGCACCAAGACCAAACGAACGACCAGGTGACCGAACTGTCAGTCCCAGCAAGTCATAAATGACTTGGGGTCACTATAGGAACGCTCTAAACGACACACAGAAGACAAGACACAGAAATGACCATGAGGATCATTACACACAGGTACCCCGGATTAGCATCCCGCACGTCGTTGATCCAGTTGAGCACTCCAGAGTCAGTGGTGAGCCTCCTTACTTTCCGGAGGACTCAGTTTTTTGTTCTCTTAGTTTTGTTCTATTAGGATGTTGCAGGGTCTGTCCCAACATCCATCTTATAATTGTAGAGGCTTCATAGACAGTCAGTCAGTTAGTATTGAGTCTCTCATCTATGTATATATGTAAATATCTTATTTTGAGACACGAGTTGCCTTTTGGCATGTCATGCATCAGTTAAGTTGTTTTATAACCTTGCATGGTATTGAGTTTTCTATTGAGTTAAGTTTCCGCTGAGTTAAGAAAGTCAGGACAAGGGTTCGCTTGCGACCAGAAATGGTCTCCAGGTGCCAGTCCTGCCCAGGGTGTAGGCTCGGGGCGTGACAAACTTGGTATCAGGGCACAGAGTTCAAAAGTGCTAGGGAGTCTATGAAGCCGTGTCTGTAGAGTCCTAGTTATCGGTGTGAAACGCGCCACATCTATAATTGGGAGGCCGCAACATTTAGGAAGATTTCTCACTTCTTTCACACTCATCTCGTGCGTTAGAGTTGATCTCTAAAAAGTTTCTTTCTAATCCATGCTTGCGCGTGTTTTCAGATAGTCATGCCTCCACGAAGAGTCGGCAGAGGGCGTCTTCCTAAACGTTATGTTGATGAGCAAGAGTTACCTTACACCCCGGGAGTGCAACCACAAGGGGAAGTTTCTAATGTCGAGTTCATAGAGGCTATTAGAATTCTAGGTTAAGCTGTAACTAATCAGATTGGTCAGCAAAGGGGAGCTAGACATGAGGGAGCTGACACTTCTAGGATCC
>NW_006239120.1:84724-88549 GCF_000226075.1 Solanum tuberosum | reverse complement strand
CGTTCCTCCTTTCAGCAAAGGCAAAAGGGACCTGCTCCATCATCTATTAGTGCACCTGCGCCCAGAAATAAAAGTGAGTACGCGGGATAGAATTCGCAGAACTTCAGAGCTAGACCTACACAGTCTCAGAATAGTATAGCACAAGGAAGTAACCGGGGTCTTGCATGTGTTAGATATGGTAGAGTCCATCCAGGGAAGTGTCGTCAAGGCCAGACAGGTTGCTTCAAGTGTGGACAAGAGGGTCACTTCATGAAGGAGTGCCCAAAGAACAAGCAAGGTAGTGGAAATCTGGGCAGTAGGGCCCAATCTTCATCAGTTGCTCCCCCAGACAGGACGGCACCTAGAGGAGCTACTTCTAGTACCGGTGAAGGAGCAAATCGCCTCTATGCCATCACCATTTGTCATGAGCAAGAGAATTCTCCAAATGTTGTCACTTGTATGATCAAAGTCTTTGCTTTTGATGTGTGGCCACCAACGTAGTCATTGTCTCCCAGTCTGATGAGGAGCACACACTGATCGGGTCACCAACTGGGGCTGCTTCCAGTTCAGCTACTGGGTTTGCGTCTGGCTCCGAGTCTGCCCATGCTTTGGGCTCTGAGTCCAGCCATGTTTCAGGGTCCAAGTCTGCCCATGCTTCGGGGTCCATGGCCAAGTCAGCCACAGGATCCAGCCAGGATGACCAAGCTGCATCATCTGATGAAGCCACTAGCTCGGAATCTATACCAGCACCAAGGAATGAGGATCCCACTCCAGTGGTCGGCGAGCCAAACAGATGGTGTGTTGAGGGCCAATGGCAAATTTATCGGGATGCCAAGATGAGAAATAACAAAGGGAAGATGGCCCGACTTATTACAGAGGAGCGCAGAGTCCTAACTGGGAGCTTGCACACTGTCCCTGACATCCACCGGCTTTTAACCTTCACAAGTGTGATTGGATGGCTCGAGACCCTGGGACTTATAGTGAGGAGATTGTGCGAGAGTTCTATGCCTCTTATGCTGCCACTCTCCGTGGCTCGATCTCCAAGAGATCAAAGCCCATGGATCAAGATCCTCTCACTTCCACTGTGGTCCGGGGTTGTCCGGTGGACATATCAACATGCCACCATTAGGCCTCTTTCTTTATGGTCCGACCACAGGTCACTCTTGGTCACTAAACACAGCGGAGTTTTGAGTTACAGATGGGACATCGTGCGGAGTGGTGCTTTTCCAGTGGAATGCTGAACCAGCGAGAGGCTGTAATACTATGGTTGGCTAAGTACATTGCTGCAGATGGCGAGCATGCAGAGTGGGTCGCCGCACCTCGGCTAGGTATCCGAAAGGCCACATTGAATTTTGTGGCCAAGTTCTTCTGGTTGTTGGTGCATAACAGGGTGTCGCCGACAAAAGCTGACAACCAACTCACATGGGATAGAGCGATCATGGTTGCAGCATTGGTAGCAGGAGTGGAGATTGACTTTGCCCGCATGCTGCTGGCAGAGATTCACGAGAGGGCATTCAAGACCTCCACTACTTACTCATTTCCATGTTTGATTCTGCAATTGTGCAGGGACTCTGCCGTGTCGATCTGGCATTGTGATAGGTTGATCCACTCTACAGGGACTTTGGATATAGGCCTCATTCGAGATGAGGCAAATGTGGCGGCACCTCACAGAGAACCCCAGATTGAGGTACCTCCCCTGGGCGCAGATTTTGTAGCCACTGTGGGGCAGGCACATGGCGGTGATCCCATTATAACAGATCACTTTGATACTGTCCCGACCTCCTCTTCCCAGGCTGCTAGTATGGCTCCTAGTTCATCCCGGTCCACACCACAGTTAGGAGCTATTGTTGTCCCGTTGGCCAGAGTACAGAAATTAGAGGCTCAGATGGCCACGCTGCTGCATCACATCCAGCCTTGGATGCAAAAGTCGATAGCCGAGTCCAAGGTTAGAATGGAGCGAAAGATGGAGGGCGTGATGGACCAGAAGGTCCAGGCAGTAAATAAGCTTCTTAATGCCTTTGAATTGCGAGTCCTCGAGTGAACAGCCCGGGCTATAGATCTATCCTCTTTGCAGGCTGAGTTAGCTAGTCTCCGGACCGACGTTGATGCCATTCTTGCCGCCCCTACAATTGAGCCTCAGGCCGCACCTACTGCCCTGGCTGATGATATGGAGCTGGATGTTTTATTTAGTGGGACCGCCGAGGAGGGGCTTGAGCCTACATATGCCAAAGGTAAGAGGCACCATTCTAATCACACTGAGGAGGAAAAAGCACAAAAGAGACAGTGTAGGCAGGAGAAGGAGGCCAGGAAGGCCTCGATTCTAGATGAACAGTTGCGCCAACAGAGGGTGTGTGAGAGTGTTGCAGGGGCATCGAGTTCTGCCCCAGTTGTAGAGGTCCCACCTGTTGTGAGAGACGTTGTGAGCACCACTACTGGTGCTATGATGGATGATGTGGGCACTACTGAGGGTGACCCTACTATTGCTCCAGTAGGCTCCGAGAAACCGAACCCACCCGCTCGTGCATGATTCGTCAGCGCTACGCGCCACAGGTTTGCTTCACCCAATCCACTATCTTTTACTGTTCTTGTATGCATTGGGGACAATAGCATCTATTTTCTTGAGGGTTGGGTAAATAGATTGTAAGTGATAGGGTGAAGTCTGAGTAACCCAACTCATAAATCCTCACTTAGGGTTTTCTTGCCTGTGTTCTTTTTCCCCAAGAGACTGTTTAATTTCTGTTGAACCGACATGTGTTAGGATTGTATGTATAGAAGTATGTAAAAGATTGAAGAATGATGGCTTATAAAAGACCCGTCCAAATTAGGATGTGTGCTAGAATTGGTAGGCTAAGACAAGTTGAATGTGTCGGCTCTGAGTATGACATGATAATGAATCAACTTGATGTCATGACTTAAGCTGAAACGTGAACTGGGTAATCTGATAATGAAACTATGTGCCAAGTGTGTGTGAAAATAGTGATTGTTCAAACAATTATTCTGCAAAACTAGAACTTGCCTGGTTAGTCCTGCTAAGACAATTCACTTTAGAAGATAGGAGGTGATCATAGGCTCTTGTTCTGATAAGTCCACAAATCGCCTAAATGAAAGATCCAACCAAATGAAATAAATGCTACATTTGTTCCAACTGCTTTGAGCCTAAAATTAGACCATTTCTTTCTAAACCCCAAACTCACCTTCACATAAATCTACTATGTTGGCCCCGGTCCCTCCTTGGACATGTGCACCTCATATTAAGTCAAAAGCCTAAGTTGAGGATGGCTAATGTAAAATGTAACTTCAATCTCGGCCCTAACCCAATATCGGGTATTGTGCACCTCAACCAATGGAAAATCCATAAGTTGAGGGTGGCTATGAAAGAGGAAACCAAAAAAAAATGGGTATGAAAAGAGTTTGATGTTAAAAGAAAGAAAAGAAAGAAATGGATGTGACTTGTTGAAAGCTAAAAAAAAGAGCATAAAATGCAAGAAAGAGATAAAAAGTGAAAAGTAAAAAGAATCTAGAAAAGCCTAAAAGTCACAATCCATGGGTGAAGAAAAATCAAGGGAAAGAAGGTAAAATAGTAGGATGATAGAAATAGGGCAGAAAGAGATTGAAAACCTAGTGTAATGTCAAGGAGGGCAAAAAGTCACTAAGAAGTAGCCAAATGTACTACACCTGATCCTGAGCCTACGTTACAAGCCAAGAAAGTCATATAGTGATCCTAGAGTCTAAATTGGGGAGTCTAAGCAGTGAAAATAAGGGCAAGCCTATGGTACTGAGCACTAACTGTACTTGAAGTTGTTTTTTAGTGTGAGTGTTGAATGAATCCTTGTATTAAAAGTCATA
>NW_006239120.1:83562-84399 GCF_000226075.1 Solanum tuberosum | reverse complement strand
TTTATGTGTTTTTATCATATTTTGTAGGAAAGATGTTCAGGCGCGGAATTAAAGAGACAACTGAAAGAAGTGCAGAAAAGGGAATCTACAGAGGTGATTTACAGACCGTAGGTCCATTGACGCTCTGTAGATGGTGGTCGTAGATCAGAAGCCAAGGCATGGAAGACAAATCAGGGAAATCTGACCAAGTGTGGAACCACGGTGACCATTGACGATCCGTAGATTGATCTACGGACCGTACTGTTGATCCGTAGATTGAGACTGCGAGGGTTCCAGTACCTGATTTTTGAAGATTCCAAGTTTGGAGCTACGGAAAGGGATTGGCGGACTATAGATTGATCTACGGTCCGTACTGCAGTTTCGTCGTTTGGTTCAGAGAAGATGATTTTCGGAAGTTGATATATATTCTAAATCCTGGCTGACGGAAGGGACTCACGGACCGTAGATCCATTGACAGTCCGTGAGTCAGTCTCGTGGAAAGAAGACGCGTGCCTGTAACAAACTTTTCTTATTTTGTTTTCCTTTTAATTTAGGACTTGTTTTCTATAAATAGGGCATGTAAACCTCATCTTTGAGGGTTAGACATTATTACTTTAGTTTTATTTTGTGACTTGGGAGATTATTCTTGAAAACTTAGCAACTATTAATTTCCTAAGTTCATTTTGAAGATTTTGGTGTTGCAATTCAAGTTGAATTTCTAAGTTTATTATTCTTCTTACGTAAGTTCATAATTCTTTCATCTAAAACAATGAATTGTGTTCATATGATTATGGGTAACTAAACCCCACAACTAGGGTTGTGGGAACCATGAGCGATTAACAAAGTATGAATAGTAAA
>NW_006239120.1:49093-83451 GCF_000226075.1 Solanum tuberosum | reverse complement strand
CATGCGTTAGAACTCGCCTTGTTGCTACTTGTCGGACCAAGGAGGTAATCAACAAGAAAAGAATTATCAACATAGATTTAGTGTGATACTATCTAATAGGCTAGTGTCGATTGGTGCGAAGTAATAACTAAGCCAAACATCGATTATGATGTCTAATATGAGGTAAAGGTAAGGGTTAGTAAATTATACACACGTAGCCGGACCAAGGTGCGGGGTGAAATTCTCTAGATGCCGGACCAAAGATTTAGAGATACCTAACTTATCACTTTGCATGTAGTACACTAGGAAAGGATTGCTATTACTAGGATTACTGCGTTATGAGCTTGTGGGGAACACGTATACCCTAGTTATTTCTCTCATCTTGATAACAACCAAAATTGAGTTTTGTTTACTGATTGCTTACTGAAGTCGTACAATTTGTGTCACAAATCCCCCCTTTTTATTACTTGTTTCCGGAAGTACTTTGACTAAACAAATATAGGTGTTGGTTAAAGTAAAGTCTACATCATTTTCCTCGTGGGATCGACCCCAACCTACAAGTTGGGTTCTTTACTTGATAACGATCGCTTATGCTTCTTTAGGGTGGTGTAATTTGAGCGTATCAATTTCTTACCGACTTATCCAACTATTCATGTAATCAAACTCATAAATAAGTCACCCAGTTGTTACCAGATTTCCCTACACCTCAAAGACTCCGATTTCATCCAAATCTGGACTAGGTTGGAAAATTTCAAGTTACTACAAAAATGTTTTTCGATCCAAAATTTTCTCCGTTGGCTTTTCTATAATGATGAAACTCGATCGTTACAGGTGGGGTGGGGTGGGGGGATCAAAAAACCCAAAAAAGTAAATTATACGGTAGTATCTGCAAACATTTAAAATTAATCACATATAAATTCATAAAATGATTTGAATTATATAAAATTCAGTATTTGTTAGTCCAAATAAATATTATGAATGAATATAATTTGATTAACTATTTAAGTTCAATAAATATGGATTTAACTAAAGTCAATTCATTAATTTCGGCTACAAATAATGAACCTACTTTTTAAGTCCAATGTCATCTCATCCTAAAGCCCCATATGGTGTCACGTGTCAAATGATGTGGCATGTTAAGTCAAATGAACAGAGCAGCGGGAAGGTCGGAATCTAGTGAATCTGTCTTTAAAGTGTAGCTCCGCACCTTGAACTCAATAGGATCATATCATGTGTCAAAATGGCATGACATTCCTATCACAATCAAAGACCAATAAAAATTTGTCACGTGTACAAATGACGTGTTTCGACCAATCAAACATCGTTATGTCACTTAAATCTGATTGGCTGAAGAAAACCTGTCTTTATCACTATGCCTCTGTCATTTCACTTAAATTTGATTAGCCGAAGAAAACATGTATTTATAACTACTCCTCTGTCATTTCATTTAAATCTGATTGGTCGAAAGGAAGATTGTTCTCCTCATAACTTCTCTATCCTACGACTATAAATAGGGGTCCTCATAATTTTGAAATTACACCAAAATTCTAACAAGAAACTAGAGAGAGCTTGTGGATCAAACGTCATAAATTTCTCTACAAGCTACAAGTTCAAGAATTCAAGCACTTTTTAAATTAAAAAAAGCACTCAAGCATTCAAGTTCAAGAAAAACTCAAGATCAAGACCACCAGATTCAAGAAAAAGCTCAAAAACCCTTAAATTCAAGTACAAGTCAAGATCAAGCTCAAAGATCCTTGAATCCAAGCACAAGTCAAGAAAAAAATTATCAAGATCAAGCTCACAAACCCTTGTATTTATATTCGAAAAGACGAATTAGAGAATTCATAGAGATTGCAACACTCATATTTTGAAATCAAATACTACAATTATTGCAATATTTTCTAGTCTTGATTATTATTATTTTCTATGCGAATTTTATCGTCTATAAATTCTGGCACACCTAGTGGGACAATAGCTACCTCTCATTTCAACTTTTCAAACATTACAGAATATCGAAATGGCTTCCAAGAAAATCAACTTCCTCAAAGGCTACTGACTCCAAGTTCTTTGTTGACGTAGAAGGAATTCTTGGTGCTACCTTTGGAAGTTTCAGAATTGTTACGAGGAACAAACCCGTCTAGCTGGGACAACAAACACTTCAAGTGTCGTCCATATCAACTCATGTTTTTGGATCTTTAACCCCAAAAATAGCAAGGTCCTCTACAAATGTTTTAGAAGGAGGAAGCAATATTGCTGAAAAGATCAAGAAGGCTCTATCTCTATTTGAGCTCTCTAGTTCTAAGAACTCTGCTGCAAAGAAAGACAATGATTAAACAAATAAGTCTTCTCCATGTGCATTGCATGATGTGAGCCCTTTAAATATCAACTAGCGCGACAATCAATGATATTGTCCGACATCTCCAACGATCATGCAAGCAATGATAACTTATGCTTCATCAATGAAGAAAAAACTTGCAAATCTGGTGAAGACGGTTGAAGGACTAACAAAATATATGCATCACCAGGAGTCTCGAATTGATGAGTTGATGGGCAAGATAAATGTCTTACTAGATGGAGAATCTAGCCATGTGCCTGGAAAGGATTTGAAGTTCAAGAGATTGAAAATTTTGTGAAGCAAGCATCGCCTATCAAGGAGATGTTAGTTTTTTTCGAAGGGATAATCTCACTCAATCGTTTGAAGGAGTTCATCGAAGAGGCCATCAAAGATAAGTATGAAGTCCCAACCAAGTCTTCCTTTATATATGTCAAGCCTTACATTACAAAGATTGATGGCTTCAAGGTATCTATCGGTTATCAACCTCCCAAAAATCAACAGTTTAAAGGCAAAGAAAATTTGAAGAAACAGGTTGCACACTTTATAAAGACATATAATAATGATGGTACTAGGGGTGGTAAATGTGTGGATTAGATCAGATTTGGATGGATTGAGTTAAAATAGATTGGATCACAATCAACCCATATAAAATATAGGTAAATAAATATGGGTAAATATGGATTTGGTCAAATATGGTTTGGGTAAAATGATTGTAACCCACTTTAATCTCCTAAAGCCAAAATATAGTGAATCAAAGCTAGGTTGTTAATACCTCAACCCCTACCATCCCACCCTACTCCTACCACCCCACCTATGTACCTCCCCCCCACCCACCAAACCAAAATTTAAAAAGACTTTTTTTGAAGAAAAAAAATGGCAACCCCTGAAAAAAAAGATCAAAAACACTTTTTTTTAAAAATAAATAAATTGGCAACCCCTACTCCGCACCCCCACCTGCCTCCACCCCAATACTTTGTTTCATGTTTACCCATTTTGTCCATATTTGTATAAGCTTAAATAGGTTTAAGTCCATATTTACCCATTTAAAAAATATGAATGATCCATTTAATTTAATATGAGAAAAATGGCTTCATTTCACTTATATGGGCTGAAATTGCCACCACTCGATGGGACCTACGAAGACTATCTTGTCAAGCAGTTCGTTCACTCCCTAAAAAGATATATACATATGACCATATATATAACACACGATATATACGTATGCCCATTTTTATTAAATTTCCTTTTTCCCTAACGTAAGAAGTCAATTAAAAAAAATGTGTTTTGTGTTATAATTGCATCTGATCTTCGCTTGTATTTTCTTCTTTTCATTAAGGAAAAAGACATAAATTCACCTCTAAACTTGTCTCAAAAAATCAATTACACTTTTAAATTATCATGACGATCTATTACACACATGTATTACTCATAAGTGAATTTATTTACCCCCTAAATTAATGGGGGGGGGGGGGGGGATAAAATAAAAATTAGAAAAAAGCATGTTTGGTAAAAAAATAATGTAAAAAATTTAAATTAAAAGCTTCTTTCCACCACCACCACTCTACCCCCACCACCACCACTCTACCCTCACCTCACTCCACACTTCTTCTTCTTCACTCCCTACCCTCACATTCTTCATTTTCTTTTTATTTTTCATCAGCTTTCATACATGGTTTTCATCCACCCCACTTCCAACCTCTACCAAATTCTCTTCCCCACCCTCCATATTGTAGTTTATTTCTTATCTGATTTTACCATCTTTATTACATACGATTTTTCTTTTTCGATTTTGTTAGTGATTGATAAAATTATTGATTGCGTTAAAAAAAATTAAAATATAATGATAAATTTGTTGGTAATGGGTCGTGGGTAGAAAATAAGATGAAATTGAAGGTGGCGAAAAAAGAAATTGATATTGATAATGGTGGTGGTGATAATTGGTGGTGGGTTTGTACCTTTTGATGGTGATGATGTGATTTTGGTGATGATTTTGGTTATGGCCTATCGGTGTTGAATTTTGTAGTGATTCCTTACAATTTTTGTGGGGACAATGGTGATAGCGTGATTTCGATGATAATTTTAATCGTAGGTGATGAAATTTGTAGCAGCTATTTTGATTTTTGACAATGAAATTGGATTTGGTACTAATATGGTGGCAATGATAGTGATTCCATGGTGGTGTTCATTCAAGAAGAAGCAATTGAATGACATGAGTTGTTTTCTTTTGAAATCTGACATGATATTTGATGTGACAGTGAGATGACATTGAAGTGGCACGAGTGTGATATATCTCTCATTGCGAGAGTGGTGTTATACATCTTGGGGGTAAATACATTCACTTTTGAGTAGTACAAGTGTGTAAGATGTTGTCATGATAGTTTAAGCATGCAATTGACTTTTCGGGACAAGTTCAGGGTTGAATTAATGTTTTTTCCCTTCCATTATTCATCAACACATGTCAACCCCAAATTTTTTAAAAGTGAATTAATTAAAATAAAAGGGAAATGGGCATGATATACATTTTAATTTTTTCGTTTAGAGCTGATATGTCATCGTTAAAAAAAGGTCAAACACATATGTAGACCCTTAAACTTGTCTCTAAATTTTATTTTGGCACTCCAACTCAACCTTGTTCCATTTTAACCCTTCAACTCCAATTTTTATGTTCCATTTCAGCACTTCTAAGTGAAGTGGCAGAGTGTGTGCATCACACTTTCTCTAAGAGAGTGAAAGACAAAAAAGAGTAATTTTTTTAAAAATAATAAAAGATTATCCTTCAACTCTACTTTTCTTATGTATCGTTTAACACAAAATACTAATTTTATGATTTCTTTATTTCTATATATGTTATTCAACTACAATTTTGCATTTTAAAAATTGGCGTTCATCCGTTAGTTATTGTAAAAAATTAAAATTGACGGATGATCATTGATTTTTTTTTAAAAGTAACAATTTCTTTTTAGAAGTTTTCCTATATTTTTGCGTGAAAAATAACCGACGAAAGTGCATCGATTTTCTTTCTTAAGAAAATCAATGACAACCCAACGAAGTCTATCGAGTTTCAACATTTTTTTGTAGTGTTATTAATTAGCAATGAACATGAGTTTTTTTTACTCATATTTAGTTGAATGAAAAATTAGAAAGCTGATATTTGAGTTAGTCCAAATAGACTAGAAATAAATAAAAAATACGTGGTGTTATTTAATTTAATTAATTGTTTAAAAAAAGAAAACCAACACACTTTCGTCGAAATATTTTTTCACACAATAATGTACAGAAAATCTAAAAATATATATTTATTTAAAAATGATGTTCATCCATTATTATTATTTTTTTTTAAAATAAGATATGACGTTGATTTTTAAAATGAAAAAGTGAAAATGAAGAGTATAAATAAAAATAAAGAATTCATAAATTTAGTATTTTGTGTTTAAATGATACTATATAAATTAGAGTTGAAGGATTAAAATGGAACGAAACTAAGTTAGCATGACAAAATGAAAAAGGCAGAATGGTCTGATGGACCATTATACTTGTACGAGTTTGTATTCGGAACCCTTCTACTTGACCCTTTGTCAACTGAACCCTTAAACTCAATCAAACTTAATATTTTAAGCTCTTCTGATCATTGGCCATGCTTATGTGGCAACTTAATTATTGATTTGGCACAAATACGTGATATCACGCGTTGAAGGAGCATGAACATCAAAATTTAGACTAAAATTAATTATTTAAAAAAAAAACAAAGATAAGTAAATTAAAAATGATTGTTTTTACTTCTTTCTTCTTTTCCTTCCCCACCAACCCTTATTTCTCTCTTTTTCTCCTTCCCAGCCCTCTCCAATTTCTTTGTTCTATCTTCTTCTTTTTTTCCATATTTTCTTTCTTTATGAGAAACGATAATGTATTGTCGATGTAGATCTATGTTTTCTTTCCATTTTTTTTGGTAAGACAACCCATGAGGTGACAAAGATTCAATACTTTTGAAGGATGAAAAGTGATTGTTGGATATCTTTGTGAAATTAAGTGAAATATGTTATGTAAAATTGTGTACAAACATTATGATATATTGAAGTATTTTAATGGTGATTTATTGGCATCAATGGTGAAAAAGGATTTATGGTGGTTCAAATGATGGTAGATGGTTACATTTGCGAATGATAAAAACTTTGAGCAAAATTGAACTATGATTTTTAAGAACTTGTAGGTCCTTGTCACGGTAATAGACAATGACGGTCTGAAGAAGAAAAAAAATTAAGGATAATAGAGATAGTGTTAATGGTGGTTGTGGGTTGAGGAAGGAGAAGGAAAGGTGAGAGAAATAACTATTTTATTTTATTTTTTAAAATAGAAAACTTATTATTTTTGTCTTTTGTGGAGTAACATTTTTGGTTAATAATTTAAAAATAGTTATGAAATTATTATGACATGACATTAATAGATGCGACGTGGATATGACATGTCATTTATGTAAGAGAGAGTGAGCTACACACATGGTTGGAAGGATTTGAAAGTCTCATTTTAATTGAGTTTAAGGGTTCAGCTGACAAAGAGTCAAGTAGAAGAGTTCAAATACAAACTCATATGAGTATAAGGGTCCATAAGATCATTTTTCCTTTAATAGGGGCAAGTTAGAGGAGTTGTGTATGTGTTTTTAATTGGTTTTTTGTGACATGTCATGACATGTAAAGTACACACATCCCACTTTGTTGATTCTTTGGAAAGAAGTAAGGCTGGCAATTGGACCGGTTTTTTTCCGATCCGGTTCCCGTACCGATAAGTCCGGTACCGGTTGAACCGGTAAGGAACCGGTCTTATAGGTACCGGAACCGGTCTTATAGGTTCAGCTGACAAAGAGTCAAGTAGAATGTAATGACCCTCTTGGTCATTTCTGTATCTTGCCTTCTGTGTGTCGTTTAGAGCGTTCCTATAGCGACCCCAAGTCACTTATGACTTACTGGGACTGACAGTTCGGTCACCTGGTCGTTCGTTTGGTCTTGGTGCGAGTTTTTGTGTTTTGGAGCTTATGAACCTTGAACGATCATTTTCAATCAAAAGTTCAAGAAGATGACATCGGAATCCAATTCTGACGATTCCATCAGCTTCAGAAGGGTCATTTTAGGCTAGTAGCTTGGTCGACATGACTTCCGAGGTTTTCAGTGTGAGTCGGTGCGATTTAGGCGTTTTAACTTTAAGTTTAAGCCTAAGTTTGACTTTGGTCAACATTCTGAGTAAACGTGCTCGGATGAGAATTCTGTCAGCGTGGTTAGCTTTGGAATGTCGAGTTTGGTCTAGATTGACCCTTCTTTTGTGTCTGGAGGTTTTCGATATCTTTCCGAGCCCTTTTGTGGGTTTTGACTTAAAATGGCTTTTGGAAGTGGGACTCACTTTTTATCGAAATGACCTCTGATGGTAATTTTGACTGCCCCGTTGAGTCTGGAATATCGAATTTGGTGTGGTTGCATGTCTCGTTTGCGTGCACGGGGTTCCGAACGAGTTCGGAGCACCCCGTCGGAGTTTTAATTTTGGGAAAAGTTGCAGAAAATCTGCTATAAATGCAGACATATCAGCAACATATTCCAAACTTCAAACCCTCATAACTCTCTCATCTCTCAACCGATTTGGACGATTCAAAAGGCAAAGTTGTGAGATTTTTCGAGGGCAACGCGTTGGTGAGATCGGATAGTGATTTGGGGTCTCCGTTTGAGGTAAATTTTGCAATTAACCTGACTGCAGAACCCTTTTTCGAGCTGTGGTTTTTGGCATTATTGTTTTGATCTTTTGTGAGCTTGATTTTGGAAGATTTTGAGACTTGTTTTCTCAGCCATTCTAGGTCCGAATCCAGTGATTTTTGAGGCTATCTTAAGTGGTTTTTCGAGGAGAACGTCGTGGTGTTGTCAGATTTCACTGTAGACCTCCAAGGCTATCTTGAGTGGTTTTTCGAGGAAAACATTGTGGTGTTGTCAGATTTTACTGTAGACCGCTCGTTTTTTGTAAATTCACTGCTGTTCCATTTCTAATTTTTGAGAAAATTTGGGTTTTAGTTGCATGTTGATATTGTGTTGTTCCCGAGCCCCGAATTGTGTCCCATTTTGGGACATGAGCTGGGAAAACTGGTTAGGACCCACTTTTGAGGTTAATTTCGAAATTTTCTGCACGGGTCCCACGATTCCTGTTTTGACTCCAAAATTGACCCGTCTCCGTTTGTTGTGATTTTGGTGTCTAAACGACTGTAATAACGTTTTGATTCTTTTTTTGATAGCGGGGCAGCGTTTCGAGGACGTTCGGAAAGGGAAAGCTCCGGAGAAGTTATTTTGGAGCTCGTGTGATTGGCCTACAGGTAGGCTACGATTTTCCCTCTCTTAGATTGAGCTCGAGAATGTGAATGCATGTTGATTAGTTGGGATTTGGGTTGGGTAGTTATTGAATCATGCATAGGTGATTAGAAATCATGTTTTCGGCCTATTTCGAGAATTATCGGGTAACTGTGAGCATGCTTTGTGTTATTAACGGACCCTCCTCGCTATGTGGAGTGCTTGCATGCTTAATTATTATTTATTTGAAGCATGTTGGGCCTTAGTTTAGGTTTGACTAGGGCTTGCCTTAGAAATACATGATTCGGATCCAATAGGCCTTGGTTTTGCCCTGGCGTCGCTCGGCCGGCTTAGATCCCTGTAGACTGGTGTAGCAGACTTGAGTCTGATAGTTTGGGCCTTAGTTAGGCGATACTCTTTCTCCGACTATAGTTATCCTTATTTTCCCCGATGTTACGGCTTCATGAGTTACATCGGCGACACTAGTTCTACTTCGCGATTTGAATTTGATTTTTGATTTGATTCCAAGGACTTACATTGATTGGCTAGCGGTTCGTGGTCCGGCCTCCGTACTGTCAGATTCTACTAATTAGGGTTGAGGTTCTGGTTCGATGTTCTTCGTTCATGGGTTCTTTTATGCAATTCTCTTTAGTTATAGTTATTTTGTGTACTCGTCGGGCTTATGGGGTCCGTTCGGGTTTTTATTTAACTTGCGCACGAGTGTACCTTCTGGGCTTATGGGGGCCCAGTTAGGTGTAGTTAGCTTATAGATTACTTTAGTTAGTTCTTTGTACACTCGTGTGCATTCCCTTGTTAGTTAGATTTTAGTTCTTGACCCTCGGTTTGTATTATTCCTTCTTTTCATATTGCCTTTACTTTTCAAGTTCAGTCGGCCTATGATGCCTACTGGGTACCTGTTGTTTTGGTACTCATGCTACGCTCTGCATCTATTTCGTGATGCAGGTCCGGGCACTAGTAGCCAGCGTTGATCGAGCTTGGAGCAGTCTGATCCGGAGACGGGGGTGAGCGCACGGCGTTTTGTACTATTTCAGTCTCCATCTGTATATATAGACTTGTCTTTTACCTTTTGAGACAGTTCAGTCTTTGTTTGCCACTTTTGGGACTTGTACTCATTTTGTTAGTAGCTCTGTACTAGTGACTTCCAGGTTCTGGGAGGGATCTTTATTTGTATTTATGTTTTGGTTTGCTTCTGCCTGTCTATATTGTTATTTGTCTACTCTTGTTTAGTTTCTACCCTCAGACTCATTACTTGTTGTTCCGGGTTACGGGTTGGCTTACCTGCTGGTGGGTTATAGTAGGTGCCATCATGACTTGAGAAATCGGGTCGTGACATAGAAGAGTTCAAATACAAACTCATATGAGTATTAGAGTCCATAAGATCATTTTGCCTTTAATAGGGGCAAGTTAGAGGAGTTGTGTATGTGTTTTTAATTGGTTTTTGTGACATGTCATGACATGTAAAGTACATACATCCCACTTTGTTAATTCTTTGGAAAGAAGTAAGGCTGGCAATTGGACCAGTTTTTTTCCGGTCCGATTCCCATACCGGTAAGTCCGGTACCGGTTGAACCGGTAAGGAACCGGTCTTATAGGTACCGGAATCGGTACCGAAACGGAACCTGGATTTTTATCCGATTGATCCGGTTCGGTAAGAACCGGTTCCGATCCGATAAGAACCGGTTCCTGTCCGGTTCAACGATCAATTTTATTTTATTTTATTTTTAAAAGTTGAACGTTATAAAGCCGTTGGTCCCTTTTAGCCATTGGGCTGGGGCCCAAAATGGCTCCAAACAGCCCCCCACCCCTCTCTACCTCTTAACACTATAAATATACCCATACTTTTTCATTTAAATCACAAATTCACAAACTATTTCATTAATATCTTATAATATCTCTTTAGATCATGAAACTTTAAATAGATGTTTTACTAATTATGAAGAAATCATGAGACTTTAAATAGATGTTTTACTAATTTTGAGGAAGAATTAGATGAGGAAGTAGAAATAAATGAGGAAGATGATGAGACCCCTACCCCTACTAGTCCGGCTACCGAATTACCGGAACAAGATGAAGTCCCCTCTTTACCTACTTTTTCAAAGACCGTTGTACGTGTTAAAAGATCTTTAGTATGGAAATTTTTGGTACAAAATGAGGAAAAAACTACTGTTACTTGCACGAAATGTAAATTGATCATGAAACATGTAACTACGGGTACACAAGGGGGAACGGGACGACTAAGAACACATTTGAGAAAATGTAATAAAGAATTTGCTCGCCTAGATGATATAGAAAGGGCTAATAGAAATGGAATACCCATACCTGAAAATTCTATGGGAGTTGGAGGTTCTAATATGGTTCAAAGTGTATTAAATATGACTAACCCGGCTAGCCGAAGCACTGACCGCACATATAGTAAAGAAAAAGATCGTAGAAAATTAGCTAAAATGGCTGCTGTTTGTGGTTTGCCTTTTTCATTTTCTTCACATCCTAGTTTTATTCAGTATATTCGGGAATTGTATAACCCAAATTATGAAGATATTCCAAGAAGTACAATTAAAAATGATCTTTTTAAATATCAAAAAGAATATTGTCATTTTCTTCGTTGTTTATTTGTTTACTATGATGGTAGATTATCTATTACTTCTGATATGGGACATAGTCCTAATGGTAATGATTATTTTACAATTACTGTCCATTGGATTGACCATGAATGGAACATGCAAAAACGAATATTAGGATATAAATATGTTGAAGAAACTAAAACCGGTGCTTATATAGCAACAAAAATAGGCCTTGTTTTACAATTTTATGGAATATGTGATAAAATAATGAGTGTCACTTTAGATAATGCTTCTAATAATTTAAAAGCAATTGATTATTTAAAATGTAGACTTTGTCCAATTGATAATGATTCTTTTCATATTAAGTGTGCCGCACATGTGTATAATTTGATAGTAAAAGATGGTATTTCTCAATTTGGAATTTCTTGTGAAAAAATTAGACTTGCTTGTAATTGGATTTTTAAAGCTAAAATAAAAGCTAGAATTACAGAATTTAAAAATCGTTGTAAAGAATGTGGACTTGAATATAGAAAAGTTCCAAAAGAAGTATGCACTAGATGGAATTCTTTATTTGAAATGCTTCAAGTTGCTTATATTTATCAAGAGCCGGTACAATTAGTTTTTAATGCTCATAATGCGGACCCGAATTTGAGAATTGGCTATGAAGATTGGGAAAATACAAAAGAACTTATTGAATTTTTAAGTGTTTTTTATAAAGCAACAAATGCTGCTTCTGGTCAATATTATCCAACTATTTCTTCTGTTTTAGTAAATATTTGTGCTATTTCATCTGAATTTGCAAAATATAAAGGAAAAGATCGATTTGAAAATTCCCTTGCTTTTATGATTGAAAAATTCAAAAAATATTTTTTCCCTATTCCTCAAATCTATTTGACTACTACTACTTTCAACCCAAATTACAAATTAAAAGGTGTTGAAAGAATGGTTGAAAAGATTTATGCAAATTTAGAAATTAAAGATGATGAAACTCCTAGTGTTGAAGATTGTAAAAGTAGCATATATATAAAAGCTAGAGAGTTATATAATACATATAAATCTATGGAAAAAAATATTCCAATAGTTGAACCTCCATCTTGTAAACCTAGAAGCGATGATACGGATGATTGGATGGATGATTATCTTGAGCTTGAATCATCTACTAATAATGATTTTGATTTATATTTCAATCAGGCACGGGAAAAGATTAGGCATGAAGAAGGACAACTTCAAGCTCCAATATTAGTATGGTGGAAGAATCGTGAAAATCAATTTCTGACCCTTGCTAGGATTGTTCAAGATGTGCTAGCGATTCAAGCATCATCAATCGCTTCGGAGCAAGCCTTTAGTGCGACGAGATTTATGATAGGAGATCATCGATATTCATTAGCAAAGGATAGTTTGGAAATATCGGTGTTGTTTCGAGATTGGGTCAATGCCGAAAGAAGAAATACCGGACTACCACAATTAAATAGCCAAATAGAAGACGAAATAGATGAAATATTTGGTGATAATAGTGATGATGACATGGAAGCAATGGAAGAAGAACGACAAATACAAGTTCCAAAAAATGTTTCTTTTGAAATGATACAAAAGTTACGAAAAGAATTTAAAAAGAGTTTCAATTGTTAGTACAATAATTAATATTCAATACCTAGATTATGTACTCTTTGTCTCTTTCTAATATTTGTATTGTACAATTTATTTATTTGAATAAATATACGGCTATTCGCCTTGATTTTCTTTTAAAATAGTCTCTTATATTTAATCCAAGTCATTTTAGAAATTTAATTTTCAACTATTTTAATATTAGTTTAAAGTTTAAACTTTAATATGAAATTGAATTTTAAGATTTAAACTTTAAATTCAATATAAACTTTAAACTTTAAACTTTAAAATTGACTTTAAATTTTAAAGTTTATAACTTTATATTGAATTTAAAATTTAAAGTTTAATTTAAACTTTAAACTTAAATTCAATTGAAACTTTAAAGTAACTTTAAAGTTTAAAGTTTTAAATTGAAGTTTTTTAATAATATAATTTTATTAATTAATAATATAATATTATATAATAATTAAAGTTAATAAAAAATAAATAAAAATTACTGGTACACAATGATCCGGTAAGAACCGGTTCCGGTCCGGTCCAAACCGGTTCCTATCCGGTAACTAAGGGACCGGACGGAACCTTTGGAAATTTCCAATAAAACCGGTTCCGATAAGACCTGGTTTCGGTAACTAAATTCGGTAACGAGGACCGGTTTCGGTAAAACCGGTCCTGTTCAATTACCAGCCTTAGAAAGAAGTGTCAAAATAGAACATAAAAATTAGAGTTGAAGGGTTAAAATGGAACAAGGTTGAGTTCGAGTGGCAAAATAAAATTTATGAACAAGTTTAAGGGTTTGCATATGTGTTTGGCCTTAAAAAATTGGCTCACATATACCCATACTGTTATTAGAAATGCCTCACATATACCATACTCGTACTGTTATAAAAATGACTTACATATACCCCTATTGTTGTAAAAGAATGACTCACTTATACCCTTTAAACAGAATTGAAATAAATAATTTTAAATTTACTTTTTGATTTTTAATTTTTGGAAAAATTCATATAGGGGTGTAGGGGTGTTCACGGGTTGGTTTGGATCGGTTATTGGTCAAAACCAAAACCGAACCAACTTAATCGGTTTTAAAATTATCAAAACCAAACCAAACCAAATATAATATACATTTATCGGTTTGGTGATTATCGGTTTCGGTTTGGTTTGGTTTGGTTATTCGGTTATTAACCATACACAAAAATAAAAGAAACAATTCATTTAAAATGTGAAAAAAGTGACAACAATCCATTCAAAACGAAAAATAGTTAGAATGACTTAAATTACTAAACTTTCAATCACTAAATTTACTATCAATAAAGCTTTAAAATTCACTATATTGGCCTAGAAGGAAGAGACAATAACATTTTCAGTCCCACAAAAAAATTGACATACACACTCATATACATGAAATCAATAAGATAAATGTTTCATCTTGGGCATTTTTGCTTTCAATAAGTAAATTATAAAGAAATTTTAATGAAAATATGTATAAGATCTTTAAAATTGTTTATAAAAATAATATATTAAGTATGTATATTAATAAAATATATGTATATAATTCATCGGTTCGGTTCGGTTATTTCTTCGGTTTTTTTCGAATAAAACCATAACCAAACCAAATACTATCGGTTTTCAAAAATCTAAAACCAAACCAAACTATTTTATCGGTTTGGTTTGGTTTTTCGGTTTGGATCGGTTTTTATCCAAACCGTGAACACCCCTATAGGGGTGTATATAATCCTTTTAACATATGATTGTTTTACTTCATTGATTATCATTATTTGAGTTTCTAATTCATATTTTATTTTTTTCTCTTTTATCCATTAGTGCAAAAATATGAGAAATAAATGAAGTGTGTTTGGAAAAAGAGAAAAAAGTAAGAAAAAAAAATTTAATTGATTTTTTTTGCTATATTGTATTGTTTTGTATCTACAAAAGAAATTGGGCATATATGATAAATTTTACAAGAAATTTGGTGAAGAAATAAATTTAACGATCAAATTAATAAATTAAAATTAGCCGTTAAACTAAAGATGCAGAAAATATGTGTGAGAAGTATCAAATATACCTATTAATGAATATTTTTAAATAAAATAAAAATAAGTTTAAAATTGATTTTTTTTTAATATTGTTAGAGAAAAATGATAAATAAGAATTATTTGTATAATGAAAGGTATATTATTTCTAAATGTATATCATTTCTAAATGATAAAGTTAAAATGTATATCAAACTTTTTTTCAATAATAATAATAATAATAATAATAATAATAATAAAAGAATTTTGGTTTTTGGCGCCAAAGCTATTAGACTCCCGCCATTAAGAAATTGACCGTCCCCAAACAAATAATATAAAAAGGAAAACAAAATCAGGGAAGCTCAAAAGAGAACAAAATGGGGCGAAAAACAGAGTACTGGTTACTGAAAACAGAACCAGGAGAGTGGTCATGGGAGGACCAAGAAGCTAATGGAGGAATTTCAAAGTGGGATGGAGTAAAAAACAAGCAAGCCCAGAAGTATCTAAAGTCCATGAACATAGGAGATCTCTGTTTCTTCTACCACTCTGGGTCCAAAGCCCGGAGGATAGTTGGTGTAGTCTCAGTGACGCGTGAATGGTACACAGATGATGATGATGACGGTGGTGGCGCCGTGGATGTCAAGGCGGTTGGTGAGATGAGGAGGGTTGTGGACCTTGCGGAGATGAAAAGGGATGAAGGGTTGAAGGGTTTTGTGCTTTTTAAACAGAGTAGGTTGTCTGTTGTGCCGGTGGAAAAGGGGTTTTGGGATAAGATTTGTGAAATTAGTGGGGGATTTGAGGGTGATGAATAGTTTTTGTATGTAAGGTGTTTGCGTTTTTGTTTAAGAGAGAAGCTTATCTTTACTGTTATGGAGTTTTGGGGTGGTTGGATTTTGACAAAGGAGTCATCGGTTCAGCGACAAGTATAGCTAGCTTGTTGATAATGGGTATGTAAAGCTTTCAATTTGTTCTTCCAAAAGAGTAATGGTAGTATTGTATATTTGCTTGCTTAATACATCTGATTTGATATTGACAACAAAATGTTGGAGTGTTTGGTTTAGCAAAAGAATAGGTACAAATTACGATCTTTGAAGTCATTAATGAAATGTCAAATAGGTAAAGATAAAGAGTAAATTGTGGCAAACAACTGAGAACAGCCAATCGGCAATCTCTTCGAGAATATAGCATTCCAATCTAGTAAAGTTTTTCTTTTTAAATCAACTGCACATGTTTTCATCATCCAAATTGTATTACATATGATTTGAGGACGGTGTTTGTAAGTTTGTAGGACAACTGATCTATCTAAAGAAAGAACGACGAGGTAAAAGCCTAGATGAATATGAAAAACACCTAAACTAGAGGTGGGTTACCTCCAAAAAATTATACAAGATCCTCATTCTTCAAGGTGGTTGAAAGAAAATCTCTTGCTTTTTTCATGTTGAAAATCCGTAAAGGGATTCAAGAGTCCCTTAATCAGATTAGGTTAGTTCAGAGAAGTTATGTAACTAATTAAATAAGGTTTAGTGTATGTGTGACTTAGAGGAGTGAGTCTATCCGCCAATTGATTGCATTGTCTGAACCGTTAAAACCTGACTGCTCCATAGTCTCTCTGAGTTCATTGTAAAGTAGGAATAAGATTTCAATTTGTCTTCTCCAATCTGAAGCCTGCTTGAGTAGTAGCTAGAAGGGACACATCAGCTGTAATGACTGAGGTGAAATTCAAATCAAGGAAATTAATTAATTTCCCTGGGTGATGGGTAGCATATCTGATAAATAACTGTTTCTCAGTGTGAGTATGCATAGCCAGCCTGATTGCATTAGAAAGTTTATTAGGAAAGTTCCCATTTGCCAGCATACAAGATTCAGCATGTCATATATCTATCTATCTATCTATCTATCTCAACTCTTAAACTCACGCGCAGCAGCAATTGAAGATGATCATTTTCACTTAGGAAGAGAACTCTGCTCGTATTGATGCTCCACTACATGTATAAGCTAATCTCTCTGCTTAGACAAAGATTTCCTACAGCTTAATGAGTCTTTAGTCCCCTTTTAATTGTTCTGTCTCACCTCCAAAATGGAACTTGTGACTTTGCAATTGTAATTTTCCAAAGGATAAACATGATTGAGATGCCAGCAACTCTGAAAGGACAGGGATAATTTTGGAGTTTGTATTTGCACCTTTAATTGATAAGTTCAAGGAGATACCGAATGATTGCCTTTTAACTATATCACACTCTCTATGCTACAGTATTTCTTTTGTGGTATAGTAACCCCTTCGAGATTGTTTGGTAGGGGGATAAACAAAGTTATATGAGATAACTTATCTGATCATTTTATGATAAGTGATTCTGGGACTAATTAATACTCCTGTCCAAATGCAGGATAAAATAACCTTGCATATTATCTCATTATTATTATTCCTTATCACTCATACCAAATGACCCCTAAGAGATACAGACCATTTCTGAGCAGGGGCGTAGCTAGAGCTACCCCAGGGTGTCCAACTTTTCGTCAGAAAATTACGTTGTATAAATATGTCAAATACTATATTTAAAGGATATATATCCTTGAGAAAAGCAATGCCTTTGGCGTAGTGGTAATATGTGCCCATTTGAGTGAAGAAGTTTTGGGTTTGAACCCCAAATGGCACAATTTTTTTTTGCTGCTGGTATATCTGGAAGGATACATATAGATGTGTAAAGAAAGAAGCCTGATATTAGACTTTTCACTTTGAACCTAGTAATATATATATATCAACATGACATTACAGGAAATTAATTTGTATTAAACATAGGCTAATTTTGTATTGTGATCACAGAAACAAATATCTTTCTTTTGTTTAGAGTATTTCTCCATCTAAGAGATATAATCCAGGTGAATGCATAAGCACATGCCTTGCTCAAGGAGATGTCTTTTTGTAGTCGTGAATATCTTGACATTAGAATTGTGCATATCATTAACTGGTTTGGTTTGTAGTCTTTTGAAAGATTTCTCTGGTTAGGTGACTACTGACTAGTTTTTAAAACATCGTCAACCAATTTTCAGTTTGAATTACAAATCCTCATTTCGTCCTGAAAATTATATATGTATTATCTTATTTTATATTTTTAAAGTTGAAGTTCTTTTACAGTTTTTTTTTTAGTAAAATCACTCAACTCGACTAATTAAGTGTGATATTTCATAACACATAATCACATATTTATGCAAATGATGGTTAATGATGCAAGGATAAGAATCAAATTGGGAAAAAGTCATAATTATGCAAATTTAACAAATGTCCAGGAAAACAATCCAGAAGGGGAAAGTTAATTAAGATTTATATTAGTGAAGTTAATTTGATCCAAAGAAAAAAACCATATGAATCTATTACATCATTTGACTAAATTCAAACATCTCAAACGGGACTCTTTTTTCAACTCTTTAAGAGCTAGAAAAGGTGCTTCTATATAGTAATAGTAGATTTAAGATTTTTACCAAGCGGGTTCAATATCTAAAGAAAAAATTCACAGTTCAATATATGAAGAAAAAATTCACAAAAAAGCTAATAAATTAGTGTGTTGTTGTCTGATTTTGAACTATGTCACTTTTACAAAAATAACCAACTTTACTGCTGGACCAATAGCTGTCTTTTGCTTAAATGGGATCCGTTTTTTTTATACTTGTATTTTTCATAAGATAAATCAAATATAAGTATATATATCATGTACTTGTTTTACAAAGTGGGTTCATATGAACCTTCTTGATCCAATGTAAATCTAGCCTTGTGTCTATATAAGCATACTAGTCCTGCTTTCCCTTTCGAATGAGGGACAAAGTCCATTTCTAAAATGAAAAATTTACAAAGTGAGTTCATATGAACCCTCTTGACCCAAGTCTAGCCCGTCTTCTATATAAACATACTAGTCTTGCTTTCCCTTGCCAACGAGGGACAAAGTCCATTTGTAAAAAGAAACTTTTCATTTTTGAATTTGTCATTTTCTCCATTTTGAATATTATATTTCTCATTCATATCTGGCAAAATCCAACAACACCTCACATAAAAGGAAAATGACTATATTTGTATGATTTGCAAATAAGAGTTCACCACAGTTGAATAGTTCATCCAAAAAAAAAATTAGACGTTGTCCATCGATTTTGACCATTGATTTTAAGCTAGGTTTTAGTAATGCAACAATATTTTAAATAATTAGTAGAAATTCTGCTCAAATGGAAGAGTGCGTCTTAAATTTTAAAAGGAAAAAATATGTAGAATAGTAAACATTTCGCTTATATTAGGTACTGTAGCTACAGTTTAAGTAAATTGTAATTTACAGCTATAGTTTTTCCAATTTTTGTTATTCGCCTAATTTGTATAATTCTTCTGATTTGTATAAATTCAGAATATTTTTTTGTATGCTTACCCTCGCTATTTGTATACGATTTATGAAAATTTCATAATAAATTACCCTGTTTGTATATTGGTAAGCGAAATATACAAATGGAGTTCTAAAAAATTCTTAAATATAAATACAAATTTGGTATATACTTACCTTATATGTATTTTCGCATACGAAATATATAAACTGGCAGAAATATACAAACCGCAATCTTCATTGCAAACAAAACTATAGTTATAAAGCACAATTATCAAAATTATATCTATAAAACCTTATCATGTCTAGGTCTATCATGTTTACGATTTCTAAAATTTTCTGTTTTCGTCACTAGTGGTAAATTTACATTCCTTCTAGAAATGGTCTTTCATTCTCGTGGCCATGTTGCCATGATGGCACTGTCTGTTCTACCCATTCTGCTAAATATGGCTCAACATACCTACCCCAGCAATCAACATGCAACTTTTAATGTTATTGGGTTAAAACTTAAAAACCTACTCCCATAATACAAGAGTCAAAGACTAGCAGCAGTAATTAACATATTTATTTAATGTGTCAATAAATAATACATTACCAACTATTAATGCAGTCACAACCCTCAAAAATAGTTGTCCATTATTAATTTGATATAGAAGATTAAAAAACAGTAAATGATAAGGGTGCCTTAGTAGTAAAATCACCCTTATTAAATATAAGTTATCTAAACATTGAAAAAGCAATACAGTACAATAACAAGGGTAAAATAGACACAAAGTAGTAAATTATTAATTGATTTTATAAACTAATTAAGTATTGTTGCATATCCCAAAATAGTAGTGGACAAGTAAAACTGAACGGATCGGTATCTTATTTCTCCTTCGTTCCTTTTTATTTCTCAGCTTCTCGAGAATCAAATTGCATATACTTTGACTGACATTTTAAGATATACTATATGAGAAAGATTACAACTTCTAGTATTTTTCAAATAGTTTTTGAACATCTAAATTACTCTAACACAATTTAGCTCAAAAATTAATCAAACTATCCCTCATAAAATGGAATGTAACAAGTAAAAAAGGAACAGAGGGAGTCGTTCCCTAAAGAGCCCACAAGATATATTTCATGTTCAAAAAAGTCTTAAGATATCATCTAATTTTTCAAACTTTCAAACTCAAGTTACAAATTCACTAACAAAAATTGCCTAGATTTTGTTCCTTTTCACAATCACCTACCAAAAAAAAAAAAAAAACCAAAAAGGATTCCCAACTTTAAACAAATATAGAGAGACATCAGGCAATCGAGACTAGACTCACAATCAAAGTCCAAAGGGCCAACTTTTCCGATCAATGATGAACAGAGTGAACGAAAAAGTTAAGTAAAATGTATATAATCAAATACAAATATTTTGAACCCAATATCTCTAAATTCTGAATTTACCTCCGCTTTGTTGGTGAATGCGAAATGAATATATAATCCATGGCAGCATCTAAATAAAACTATGGGTAAATATTAAAGGCTACGCTTGCCAGGACGATCAGCGGCTTGAAGAGTTTTCTCGACGAGCTTACGAGCTTTCTTGCTGCGAATCTCAACCTTGACACTCGAACTTTTGTCCATCTTGATATATGGCTTCTTCAATTTCTTCAATTTTCTCACCTTCGACTTTATCGACTCCACAAAATTCTCCAACTGAATACCCATTTTCAAAACTCTTGTAGATGTACGTACTACTGCCCCTATATTAATGCAGCTGTTACTATTTTTGATTTTTCTGCTAAAATATCTCTAACTATTTATTATAGTATATAGTTTGTTGCTTGCGTATCCACTTTGACTGGACCATCCTCCTAAAGAATTGGCCCTATTTCCTCCGAATATTACGTGCCATGCCATTACCAATCTAATAGGGATTCTTATTCCTTTTGACTTTTTCTTCCAACAAATTACTCCTTCACTTCAATTTTTTAGTCCTCATAATTTTTTTGAGTCAAACGTTATAAATTTTGATTAACATTTTTTTTTTTGAAAAAATTAGTTAGATATACTTCACTATTATATATATATACATAATTTACCTTTAAATTAAAAAAAAAACATATAATACCATTTTTTATAATTATACCATATATTTTAAAAAGTTAAATCAGATACACAAATCTCTTAAATATGGTTAGAGCCGTTAAAATGGGCTTAGCCCATGAACCGATCCAACCCAACCCGTTATCGGGGTAGGTTTGGGATAGGATTTTTCAAGCCACTTTAAAACTGGGGCTTATAAGCCTAACCCATATAAGCCCTTGGCCTTTGAGGCTTGATCAGGGTCGGCTCATGAACCAAAACTATTTGTTTAAGGGAAATTTATAGAAACTTCACTAGTGTATGAGCTAATTACTTAGATGCACGCAATGTTGTAATAGTACGACTCTTACCAGATTTTTGTGTGTCAAGATACATGTATCTCGGAATACATGGACTCAAAATTAGATGTAATTTGTTCTAGATACACTCTATCCAAGTAGATTCACATTTATCTAGGATACATTGACAAATCACGCGTCGTTGCCTCTCTCCCATCTCGCTCGCCACTCTCTTATCTCGCTCGTGTATCTAGGATGCATCACACCAGATACATGTATCTCGCGTATATAGTATCCTAGATACATGCTAATCACACTAGAGTTTTTGCTAGTGTTATTGAAACAATACCATTTGTTCACCATATTTGATGTCATGGATTTTTAATTTTGAAAAGAAAAAAATAGAAAAAAAGAAGGCTAGCCCGCCCTAGCCCACGACCCTTCTAGGGTTGGGTTGTGTTGAGCATTTTCAGGCCCTTCCTGATGAAGAGCCAACACACCCTAACCCATCAAATTTCTTGGCCGTTAATGCTTGGGCAGGGTGAGGCTGGACTGGCCCTTTTTGAAACTCTAGATATGGTATTACCTAATTATCTTAAAATCTAATCTCCTTAAATAATGGAATATTAACATTTCAAATTTACTTTCTCTCACATAACACCAGTTCTCCACGCCAACCGTATATCTCCCCCCCCCCCAACCCCCCACGTACTACATCACCTTTATCATATTTTCTCTTTCTTCATCCTCAATCTCCTATCCTAACTTCATCTCCTCATTCTCTTTCTTTCTTCCTTCTCCCTCGTAGATCTTCTTCACTAAACCATCAAAAAGTGAATTAGAAACGCAGCAATACAATCTGATTATTGAGCAATACAATCTTTCTTGGATATTTATTTGTATAAATTTTGATTTCTTTTTTTTTTTTGTTTGAGTAAAAATAGGAACAAAAAATTTGCATCGTTGATATGGTGTAGTATTGATGCAAATGAAATTAAGGAGTCAGAGACTTGAATCACTTATTGCTAATTTACATTTCATGGGGTTAACAAACACCAGAGTTTCCAACTATGATGAAAGAGAGGTTGAATTGGAATATTTTGCAATCTTCCCTTCAGAACTGGAGTCTGGATGCATATGTATCTCCCTTTCTTCTATGTATACTAGAAAAAATGGCCCGTATCAGTACGGGCCCAACATTTATATATATTACTAATGTTCTAAATAAATTTAAATTCCTAATTATTTAGAAGTATAGTATGCATTTGCGAAAGATGTTTTTCAAATAGTCAAATTCCAGAAACTAAAATAATGACCACATTGAATTGGACCAGATCAATTATTAGGTTTCTTTAATTAAAACTATAGGTTAGATAGATTTTTATTTTATAAAAAGAAATTATAAAATATTAATAAAATGGAACATTAGTATTTCATATAATTATTTAATATAAAAGATATATTATACGAATTATTTTTTTTTACTTAATTTGCTAAAATGAACAAGTGTAAGAGCAAATATTTTAATATAAGATTTAAATTAGAAAACAATTATATATGTTATTAATTATAATTAATTGATATGAATTGATTTCACAAAAAATCCCACCAAATTGGAGAATAACACTTTCATCGTATTATTGGTTTTCCTCATTATTTATTTATTTTCACAAATTACTTTCTCAATATAACTTTGAAGTATATATATTCTCTTGTTCAATTTTATTTGTCACATTCATCTATTAAGAAAATAATAATTAACATAACTATTTTTTTCACAAAATACTCCTATTAATTAATATTTAATATTAGGTGTCGAAAAATATATATATTTTTTAAAAATAATTAATTTTAAAGATAAAATATAAGAAAACTATTGTCCTCACTTTGCATTTTAATAATAACAAGTAAAAATAAAATCTATCTTTCAATAATGAATAAATAAAATTAACACACAAAATAATATTTAACTTATGCCCAATACATAAAAATAGTGTGCTTCTATTCACCAAACAAATTTAAAAATACTCTATAAAGACTAATGGGACACATCCTATCTTCAGCTTCCATGGAATTATAGGGGTATGCTTTCTAATTAAGTGATAAAAGGATGAGCTTTTTTTAGAGCTTTCAATGGAGTCCAATTAATAAAGCATAAAAGATAACTATGTTAGCAACTTTATTTAATAAAACTTTGTAAAGACTTGAATACCCTCAAACTTTTGTTTAATACCCAAAAATTGACATGATGAAACTCTCTCTTCTACTATATAGAAATATCCTTATTCTATATATTTGTTTATTTATTAAATGTATATGTATTTTTATCAAATATATATGAGTTGTTTTCTGTCATGTATCTAAGTATGTTATTCTATATATATGAGATCTTTTTGTGATGATCTAGTGTGTTTCCTTTAGTGTATCTGAGACGGTTCTGTCATGTATCCGAGACAGCTCTGTCGTGTATCTGGTCATACTTCAATGAGAACGTTGTAGATCACGCTTTTATGAAATTACGACAATCACAAATTCATTGTTGGTGCAGTTAGCCATAATAAAGATCTACCAAAGCCAAACCACACATTTATCGAATCAAATTTCATTAATAAGATTCATATCGAATAATTAGATACATAACAAGTTTCAAATACATGTTATGTATTAGATATACGTATATAACAGATACACCTAATGAAATACATTTAATGAAATTAGGTGCATGAATCAGATACATAGTACGAGATACACATTGTTCTCTAACACATGAAACATTGAAAAAAAATCTCAAAATTCAAAGATATAAGTTCGAATTTCTGGAAAAAGTTGTTCACTTTGTTGTTGCTGGAAAATAAAAGGAAGAAATTATATTTTTTTACTATTTTTTAAAAGAAATTGTTAGAGTAATTATACTCAAAAGTTGTTAAAAGAGTGATTTTCTCCTTAAATTAAGCATTTGTGATGTTTTAAATCCGCTTGAATTGTTAGTTAATCATTAATTACTCATTTAATTAAGGAAATAAGTTACACCTCTTTAATTCAAATTAATAAATCATGTATCTCAATTTTTAAAACTGACGGATACATGTATCTAGCAAGGATTGATACATGTATTCAAAGGCCGAAATATGGTATAGAAAGTAATATTCCAAACTATCGTGAATCCTAGTAATTATGACCTAAACTAGTGGGATTTATGTAGTTTGCTTTTTTATTATATTGATATAATAGATTATAATTTATAGTATTGTTGTATAGTTTTTGAAGATCTAAATTTTTATTTTAAAATATCGAGCTAATGTAATATAATTTAGATTTGAAAATGAGTCAAATTAACTTTCAAAAAATGCAACATGACAACTAAAAATGGTCATACTCCCTCCGTTCCTATATATATGTTGTTCTTATTAAGAATAGATGATCCTTAATATTTGTCATTTCACAAAATCAATGCATAAATGACATTATGCTTCCTATTTTACCCTTGGAGTTATTTGGCTTGAAAGTATAAATTTAACCAATATAGGAAAACTAAATGATTAATTCATGTTCATTGTCCAATTTAATTAATCAAAATAAATTAATTTATGTTCATTTGTTGAAACTTAACTTCAAGAGAATACTAAATAAGGGTACAATGGTAAACTCACATAGTTTCTTAAGGAACATTGTAGACAGTGAAGTTTTATTGATAAATCCATACTAAATTTGGACTAAATCTTAAATTCATGATACGTTGACCAAGTCAAATTACTGGTTAATAAAATTGGATTAATATTTAAGTCAAAATGATATGACTTAAATCAAGTCCAAATAACATTTGGGCCAGTCCATTAAATTGACAAGATGAGCCCAACTCATGTTCTTCAGCCCAAGGGTCAAAATTGCTTGGACCAAAATACCCCTAAAGCTTGCTCTTCATTGGTGATCTGCAAGTCTTCCGCATACAAAGAAGTCTTCGCTCCAAGTATTGAGCCGCAAGTATTCCGCCAAATCAAGAACATCTGTGGAGAGAAGAATCAGGGGATTACATATCTTTTTAAGAGATTTTATAAAGATTGTAACCTTCGCATTAATTCAAATACAAATATTATTATTTGCTTGCTATTTTTCTTTTCCTGTTTACTGTATTTCAGGATTGAAACTTTAGACGCTTACAAATTGGCACGCCCAGTGGGACAATCTTTACCTCTCATCTCTTCTCTTCAAGACAATCGAAGTTCAAAAACACTGAGATGACTTTCAAGAAGATCAACTCGAAATCCGCATTTGCATCCAAATCTGGATCTATATCCGTAACCGCATCTGCATCCAAATCTGGATCTATATCCGTATCCGCATCAAAATCTCCATCTGCATCGGCATTGAAATCCGCATCTGCATCTGTATTCGCATTTGCATCTGCAAAAACTAATGGATCCAAGTTCTGCATCGATGTTGAAAACATCCTCGATGTTACTGCGGGAAGCATGGGACCTATCACAAGGAACCAAGCCAAATTGCTGGAACAACAAGCCTCACGAGTGTCGTCCGAATCTGCTACTGTCTTTGGTTTGTCTCCAAAACATGTGAAGTCTCCTACAAAAGCTGCAAAGGAAAACATCGCCGAAATGGTCGAGAGGGTTCTTGCCCAATTGAGCCCATCTACATACGAGAAGTCCTTTCGCTTCGGCTGACAATGATGTTTTAAGTACGGGATCTACCCCACATAATATGTTTGCAACTCATGTTAAGGAAAATCAACGCTACTCTCCGCCACCTACTATGGTAATGCAAGTTTCTTCGGAAGGAACGATCCCGATCAACCAAATCAGGGAGTTCATCATGGGTACCATTAAAGACAAGTACGAGGTTGCTACAAAATCCTCCTTGACATATGCAAGGCCATACACCGCAAGGATTGATAGTTTGAAAATGCCTGCTGGTTATCAACCTCCAAAGTTTCAGCAGTTCGATGGTAAGGGAAGCCCAAAGCAACATGTGGCGCACTTCATTGAAACCTGCAACAATGCTGGAACATACAGCGATTACCTCGTCAAACAATTTGTCCGCTCCCTTAAGGGCAATGCTTTTGATTGGTACACGGACCTTGAGTCTGGTTCCATTGATAGTTGTGAACAAATGGAGCAAGAATTTCTCAACCGCTTCTATAGCACAAGACGTACTGTAAGCATGGTGGAACTTACAAACACACGTCAGCGAAATGAAGAACCAGTCTTTGACTTCATCAACCGATGGAGGCATGCAAGTCTAAACTGTAAAGATAGACTTAGTGAAGCTTCGGGCATAGAGATGTGCATTCAAGGTATGCATTGGGGTCTTCGCTATATTTTGCAAGGTATAAAGCCTAAAACTTTTGAAGATTTGGCCACTCGCGCTCATGATATGGAGTTGAGCATGTCGTCGGTCGGAACTGAAGCACCACCTGTCCACGAACTCCGCAAAGTCAAAGAAAGGCAAGAATTCAAGAAAGTGGGAAAATATTTGCCAAAGACTGAAAACAAAGAATCCATGAACGTCAATGCCTCTCATGTGAAATTCACTACAAGGGTGGTCAATACGCAGAGCGCAAAAGCGAATTCTTTTGAAGGAAGGACAAATCAAAAGCTCACCTTGAAGGAAATGCAGCGGAAGGACTACCCATTTCTTGACTCAGATGTTTCCGCAATCTTTGATGAGCTCCTTGAGATGAAACTTTTTGAGTTACCAGAGATGAAACAACCAGATGAAGCAGGGAGGAGTGATGATCCAAAATACTGCAAATATCACCGGCTGGTTGGACACCCTATCGAGAAATGCTTCGTCTTCAAGGATAAAATCATGGACTTAGCTCGCGAAGGGAAGATTGAACTTGAAGATGAGAAATTGAGTTCAAACCACGTCAGTGTCGCTTCTGACTTACCCAATCCGATCATGACCTACAATCTTGTTGAAGGAAATATGGAGCAAGACATTCCAAACACCAATCAGACAAGAATGATTAAGTTTGGAGACTTCGAGCCCATTGAAGTAAATAATTTGTTATCTCTTCCTATACTAAGTGATATGGCTTTTGTAGGAGAGGGGATCTACAAGACAAGATGAAGACCTAGTAGATGATCTTGATGATTGGGGCTGGACTCTTGTGCTCGTCGTAGACGCAGAAAAATGAGTTCGTATAAGGAGTTAACATAGCAACACGTCAGGGAAAAGATGGTAAGGAGACCCAAAACCAAAACTTTGATCGTGCATTCAAAGAAGAAGGAAATAAAGGTGCACCACTACCAAGAGCTGCGGAGACCCATTACATTAGGAGAATATTTGCCAAATTGGTGTTACACCAAGTTCACGTGCGATGGCACAAAAGCTCTATGTTGTAATGTCGATGAAAAGGAAGCGAAAGATGAAACTCCATTATGTCCATCACCAAAAGATGCTCCAAAGCTGTCTCCTGAAGTTGAAAATCCATCATGTCCATCACCAAAAGATGCTCCACAGTCATCTCTTAGAGTCGAAAATGCATGTATGGCCAAAATCACATTCTCTAACGATGATCTTCTATTTGGTAACACATTTCATAATTGCCCTTTATTCATGGTTGGTTTTGCACGTGAGAAAAGAGTGAATAGAATCCTAGTCGATGGAGGATCTGGAATCAACATCCTTCCAATTCGCACAATAAAAGGACTTGGGATATCAACAGCAGATCTTACTGATAGTCGCTTGATGATCCAATGATTTAATCAAGGAGGACAAAGGTCCATAGGAACCGTCAAAATAGACCTTACCATCGGAGAGTTGCAATCAAGCGTGTGGTTACATGTAATTGATGCAAAGACTTCATATAACATTTTGCTTGGTAGGCCGTGGGTACATGAGAACAAAGTAATCCCATCTACCTACCACCAATGTTTGAAGTATTATGAGGATGGAGTTGCAAAAAGGATTATTGCGGATGATAATCCATTCACTGAAGCTGAAGCTCACTTTGCTGACGCAAAGTTTTACTTGAAGAAATATTCCATAAAAGTTGATGCCATTGCATCCGGGGATGTCGGACTCCTTAACAATATGTCTAAGGTAGCGGTCGGTAAGGCAAAAGTCTCAAACAAAGAAGATTCAAAGCTTGGAAATCCAAACAAGATGCCTAACGTGATTGGTGCCTTTTCAAGTAAAAAGGTCACACCCATTCTTCGTTATGTCCCAAAGGCAAAGGAGGACAAATGACACTCTCTCAAGTTGCAAGAACATGTGTTGGAAGGGTTGACCCTTCCTGTAAGGCGAATTGATTCGGTGAAGTCATCCACAAAATTACTTGGGAAGTCTGTGGCTCCTAAGTCATTACTTCACGGGAAAATTGTGGCCCCTAAGTCACCCCTATATGAAGCACTCCCAATGAAGCGTACAAAAGAAGGTTTTGATCCTAATGCTTACAGGCTGCTAGCAAAAGCTGGATTCGATCCAAACGAACCATCAAAATTGGGGAAGCTTCCATCAGAACCTGCTATGAGGCAACAACATGAAGGGTTGGGCTACACACAACCTCCACCTATCCGCATCTCCATAAAAGGGCAAGCAACAACTACATAACTGTGGAAGATGAGTCTACTAATTCTAACAAAAGGCCTTCTGTCTTTGATCGACTTGGAAGCTCAACGAAGAAGATTTTTGTATTTGAGAGGTTAGGGCCATTGAGGAAGAAAAACAAGGTTTGGAGAAATAGCAAGAGTATGCAAGCATCTGCTTTACCAAAATCTCAAAATTCTCATAAAGACTTTCAAAGTCTAATCCCTTCTAGAATGAGGCGACAGATGAACATTGTGGTCTCATGTGGAGAAGTACTAAAGGCAAAGTCGCATGTTGTGGTCTACACCAAGCAACGTGGTGAAGATGAAGAAAGTGTTGGCTCTTCATATCATGTTGCTACACAAGATGAAAGACATATTTTTTCTCCAATTAAAATTAATGGAGAGTTGGAGAATGTTTCATGGTGTTACCATATATCTTTCAATGATGGATACCCTCAAGAAGATGAAGATGCTAAAGATGCGCCACTCGAACTTGAAGAAAGAGTAAAGGTGACAGTTGATGCATTGAAAGAAATCAACCTTGGAACTGATGAAGATCCAAAACCCACTTATGTGAATGCTTCACTGGCGAGTGATGAGGAAAAGGCCTACGTTGACTTACTCAAAGATTATAAAGATGTATTTGCCTGGAGTTACTAAGAAATGCCTAGATTAGACCTGAAGGTAGCAGTCCATCATCTTGCTGTGAAAAGCGGTGCACGTCCCATCAAGCAAGCTCAACGGCGTTTTAGGCCTGAATTGGTTCTCGTGATCGAAACTGAAGTTAACAAGATTATTGAGGCTGGCTTTATCCGTGAAGTTAAGTACCCCACATGGGTTTCAAGTATTGTCCCCGTGAGGAAGAAGAATGGGTAAATTCGAGTTTGCGTTGACTTTAGGGAACTCAATAATGCATGTCCCAAAGATGAGTTTCCACTTCCTATTCCTGAGCTTATGATTGATGCCACTACTGGGTATGAGGCGATGTCTTTTATGGATGGTTCATTCGGCTACAATCAGATCCGCATGTCGCCAAAGGATGAAGAGTTGACCGCATTCCGCACTCCTAAGGGCATTTATTGCTACAAAGTAATGCCTTTCGGTTTGAAGAATGCAGGAGCAACATACCAAAGAGCTATGCAAAACATCTTTGATAACATGCTTCACAAAAATGTTGAATGTTATGTTGATGATTTATTAGTGAAATCAAGAAACAAGTGTGATCACTTGCAAGACTTGAGGATGGTGTTTGATCTACTATGAAGGTATCAACTTAGAATGAATCCTTTGAAATGTGCGTTTGGAGTTACCTCTGGAAAATTCCTTGGCTTCATTGTACGACATCGAGGAATAGAAATTGATCAAGTAAAAGTAGATGCAATTCTGAAGATGGTAGAGCCAAGAACATCCATGAATTGAAGAGTCTGCAAGGGAAGCTAGCATATCTTAGGAGATTCATCTTGAATCTAGCAGGAAAGTGCCAACCATTCAGCTGCCTTATGAAAAAGGGCACTCTTTTTGAATGGGACCAAACTTGTAGTAATGCCTTTGAGAGCATCAAGTCTTACTTGACCAAACCACCAGTTTTAGCAGCTCGTGTTCCTGGAAAGCCATTGATACTTTACATATCAGCTCAAGAAAGATCAGTGAGAGCACTCTTAGCCCAAAAGAATGGCAAAGGGAAAGAAAATTCCCTTTACTACTTGAGTAGGATGATGACACCAAATGAGTTGAAGTACTCGCCAATCGAAAAGCTATGTTTGGCCTTAGACTTCTTAATTGAGAAGATGAAACACTACTTTCAAGCTCACGTCGTCCGTCTTATTTCTAAAGCCAACCTCATCAAATTTGTGATGTCGAAACATGTCCTCAATGATCAACTAGCAATATGGTATCTCCAGTTTCAATAATTCGAAATTGTGTATGTTCCTCAAAAGGCTGTGAAAGGGCAAGCATTGGCAGACTTCTTAGCAGACCACCCGATACCTGATGATTGGGAACTCACTGATGAATTACCTGATGAAGATGCAATGGTTGTTGAAGTTCAACCGCCTTAGAAGATGCATTTTGATGGGGCCTCACATCGCGAAGGGGCTGGCGCTGGGGTGATATTTGTCACTTCTTGAGAGGAGATCTTGCCGTATTCCTTCACCTTAACGCAATGTTGCTCCAATAATGTTGCAGAGTATCAAGCCTTAATACTTGGGCTTGAAATGGCGGTTGACATGAAGCAATTGTAATTACAAGTTTTCGGAGACTCTGAATTAGTGATCAATCAATTGTTAGGTAGCTATGAAGTCAAAAAGCCAGAATTGCGTCTCTATCATGACTATGCACAAGAATTGATTAGATGTCTCATAGATGTAACTCTTCAACATGTTCCAAGAAAGGAGAATAAGAAAGCTGATGCTTTAGCCGCTTTGACTTCAACTTTAACTCTGCCTGATCAAGCGCAAATCACTATCTGCCAAAAATGGATAGTACCACCGGATGTGGATGAAGAAAGCAAATTTGAACATCTTGTAGCTGTCTCACAAGCTGAGATAGTTAATTGGAGACATGCTCTGATTGATTACTTGTGTTATAATATACTTCCAGAAGATCCAAAGAGAAGGACCGAAATTCGTCGTCGTGCTCCTAGGTTTCTTACTACAAAGATACTGTATATCGAAGATCATTCGAGGGAGTCCTCTTGCGTTGTTTGGGGGAAGAAGAAGCGATTTAAGCTATGCAAGAAGCACATTCTAGAGTTTGTGGATCACATCAATCTGGGCCCAGATTACACTTTCATATAAAAGAATGGGGTATTATTGGCCAACAATGGTAAAAGATTGCTTGGATTATGCTCGAAGATGTCAAGCATGCCAATTTCATGCAAACTTTATGCACCAACCTCCTGATGTATTACATCTGACTGTTGCATCTTGGCCATTTGGTGCTTGGGGGCTAGACGTGGTTGGACCACTACCTAAATCTTCTGGTGGTCACTTGTACATCTTGCTGCGACAGATTACTTCTCAAAATGGGCTGATGCTATAGCCCTCAAAGAAGTAAAGAAGGAAAATGTTGCAAACTTCATCAGGGTGAACATCATCTATCGTTTTGGCATTCCTAGTTATATACTAACAGATAATGGAAAGCCATTCACCAATAAATTGATGGATAAGATCTGCGACCTTTTTGACTTCAAGCAACGTAATTCATCAATGTATTATGCTGCTGCAAATGGACTAGCTGAAGCATTTAACAAGACCTTGTGCAACTTGTTAAAGAAGGTCGTCTCCAAATCTAAAAGGGATTGGCATGATAGAATGGAAGAAGCTCTTTGGGCATACCAGATGACTCATCGCACGCCGACTCAAGCAACTCATTATTCTCTTGTTTTTAGAGCTGAAGCAATCCTTCCACTTGAACGACAAATACCGTCATTGAGGCTTGCCTTCCAAGAGGGACTTACTGAAGAAGAAAACACTTGTCTGCGCCTTGAAGAGTTAGAATCTCTCGATGAGAAAAGGTTGGAAGCTCAACAAAGTCTTGAGTGTTATCAAGCTCGTCTCTCTCGTGCTTTCAATAAAAAGGTTCGCCTAAGGTCTTTCCAAGTCGGTGATCAAGTCCTTACGGTAAGAAGACCAATTATCATATCTCATAAATCGAAAAGCAAGTTCACATTAAAATGGGACGAACCATATGTCATTCAAGAAGTCTATTCAAGCGGAGCTTATAAATTTGTGGATGCAGACGGCTTGCGGATTGGTCCCATCAATGGAAAATTCTTGAAGAAGTACTATCCTTGAAGCGGCGTCATACTCCTGGACCGCAAGAGTATAAACTGTGTACGACTCCAAAAAAAATAAAATTCACTCTCTGAACTATGTAATGACTTGATCCTTTTCACTGAGGTACGTAGGCAGCTTAAAGTACTATTACTCTAGGTTCAGTCATAAGAATAAAAAAAAACATGTGAATATCATGCTAATTCTTTCAAATGAAAGATTCAAACACCCAGATTTTGAGCTGACTTTGAAGACAAATCTGTATTAATCCGTAAATCCTACAGACGTGATTATTATATGGATTGAAGCTCTCAAAGTCGTCTTTCCAACAAGAAAAAGAAGCTCATTATTCCAGCGCTTCTACTCCATATTATGAATTTTCTTCCTCATGTGTGCAAAGCTGAAGAAAGCTGAAAATTCAAGCACGCGGATTTCGAGCTGACTTTGAAGACAAATCTGTATTAATCCGTAATTCCTATAGACGTGATTTTTATATGGATTGAAGATCTCGAAGTCGTCTTTCCAAAAAAAAAAAGGAAGCTCATTATTCCGGCTCTCCTACTCCACGTTATGAATTTTCTTCCAATTTGCGCAAAGCTGAAGAAAGCTAAAAATTCAAGTACCCAGATTTTGAGTTGACTTTGAAGAAAAATCTGTATTAATCCATAAATCCTATAGACGTGATTCTTATATGGATTGAAGCTCTCGAAGTTGTCTTTCCAACAAAAAAAGAAGCTCATTATTCCAGCGCTTATACTCCACGTTATGAATTTTCTTCCTCATGTGCGCAAAGTTGAAAATTCAAGCACGCTGATTTTGAACTGACTTTGAAGACAAATCTGTATTAATCCGTAAATCCTATAGACGTGATTTTTATATGGATTGAAGATCTCGAAGTCGTCTTTCCAAAAAAAAAAAGGAAGCTCATTATTCCGGCTCTCCTACTCCACGTTATGAATTTTCTTCCACATGTGCGCAAAGCTGAAGAAAGCTTAAAATTCAAGTACCCAGATTTTGAGCTGACTTTGAAGACAAATCTGTATTAATCCGTAAATCCTATAGACGTGATTTTTACATGGATTGAAGCTCTCGAAGTCGCCTTTCCAACAAAAAAAACAAGCTCATTATTCCGGTGCACCTACTCCACGTTATGAATTTTCTTCCAATTTGCGCAAAGCTGAAGAAAGCTAAAAATTCAAGTACCCAGATTTTGAGCTGACTTTGAAGACAAATCTGTATTAATCCGTAAATCCTACAGACGTGATTATTATATGGATTGAAGCTCTCAAAGTCGTCTTTCCAACAAGAAAAAGAAGCTCATTATTCCAGCGCTTATACTCCACGTTATGAATTTTCTTCCAATTTGCGCAAAGCTGAAGAAAGCTAAAAATTCAAGTACCCAGATTTTGAGTTGACTTTGAAGAAAAATCTGTATTAATCCGTAAATCTTATAGATGTGATTTTTATATGGATTGAAGATCTCGAAGTCGTCTTTCCAACAA